>NC_056577.1:724091-894493 GCF_018340385.1 Cyprinus carpio
AATGCCAATCTTTATTTCTGAGAATAAGGAGCCTAGTCTCCAATCTTTACTATTCATTTTAATTTGTGTGTATGAGGGAATGTGACACTGAGGGAAATGCAGATATGGAATATTTTAAAGACTCTCCAAGTGAAACCTGACACTACAATCAGGCAATAAGGAATTGATTTTCTTCCTGGCTGCTTACTTTGACTAGTTGTAGATTGTAGGTGTAGGTGGGCTGCAGGTGGGGTGCTCTAATGCCACTGTCCTCGAAGATGCATAATTGTTTAAGAAATATACGCATGTTCATATTAAGCCCTAAACACAAACACACACACACACACACACACTCATTTATCATTATCTCACCTGTACTTTTACTTGCTGGCACTCCCTCTGGACTCTCACTATACTGGCTTCTAGAAAAGAGGTACTTAAGGTTCATAATATAGCAATTATAATCAGAGTTCTAGAAGCCAAAATTTTAACCACTGCAGGCGGCCCAACATCTGCACAACACAGTTACAAATAAATGTATGGATTATATGTAGGACAGTCACCAATATCATGCCACATTGTCCTAAGAACATGCAGTGAATTGAAATTTCTAGTTCAGTAAATTTACAAAGTATATGAATGTAAAACATGTAAATGGTAGTTCTTCACACACAGAGTCAGGATTGAGCTAAAATAGGTTACATTTCCGTGTGACATTATTATGAATTATTAGATGTCTGCACACCCAAACTCACTTTGAGTGGAGACCAATTCATTGATATTTTAATTTAGGTCTTGCTCCAAATACATTAGTGAGACATTATTTGCTTCATGCTAAAGCAAAATAAATATGATCTGCATACTTCCATTTTTTTTTTTTTTTTTTTCGCCAAAAGACGGTCAAAAGCACTACAAGCCTGTGAGCAGTGATTTGCAAGTGAAAACAACAGTTTAAAGAACTGCAAAATGGATTGACTGCGTAGAACCAATCTGTATGTGTAAAAAACAAACTGTTGCAAATGTCTAAATGACCTGTTGTGCATTCTTCTTGTAGCCAATCAAATTAGCCTCTCACCGGCTCTTCATTTACTCTTATCTGATTGGTTCAATAAACACATCATACGCCAAGACCAAGACATTAACCAAGTTAACCTTCATTTAGTTCAAAATAGTTCTTGCTGCAGGAATAGTACTTTTAACGTACACATACAGTAAATAATAATAATAATAATAATAATAATAATAAATTAAAAAAAAACAATTAAACCATGATATTCATGTCAGTCGGATTGACCCAGTGAGAATGATCTTTTTATGGGGGGTTTTATATTTTAAATGATTAAGTTTCATGGACGTTAGTGTCCGTGTGCAGGTTGAGGGTAAGTGCTCGGCTTATGTCCAGCGTAGAGCCGTGGAGTGGGTCAATATTTGGCAGGACGTACGGACCCAGACTGCACTGCTTTTTTGTCTCTATGGTTCCAGCCGTGTTTATTGCGTGCGTTGACTTAATTGTATATTTGTTTTGGTTGGTATTTCCTTGTCAGTGCTGAGAGTTCTAAATTTGGGGACCTGTAGAGATACACCATTTATTCTTTGGGGTGCAGTGTGGAGCACGTTTGTTTGTGTGTGTTTTTTTTTTTGTTTGTTTGTTTTTTTCATTTGTGTGATTGCAGTGGAGAGCACTAGAGTGTGAGGGATTGTCTGTTGGGGTGGTTTAGGATTTTCTCCATGTAAGTGCTCTCAGTGATCCAGGTAGTACTTTCAGTTGTTTGTTTGTTTGTTTTTTTTCATTGTTTTTTTCCTCCATGTGATTTTGTTGTTTTCATTTGTTCTGCTCCTAGTTAACATAATACCTTTAATTGATATCTCTTTTTGTTTGTTTGTGGGTATTTAAAAGGTATCTATATTGAACATGTCCCCTTGTGAATTCTGACCTCCTCTTTTTAAACAAGTTCTTTTTGATGTAATAAAACATTGGTTTTAACTGGCAGAAGCATCTCAATCATTTCTGGGTGGACCGAACCTGTATTGTGGAGTGGTTGTTTATATCCTGGGGTGAAAGTCCCTAGGTGGCGTAGTGGGCTACTATTGCAAATTTTAGGTCTTTGCCTCAATTTTTTTCTCTGCCTTACTGTCATATATAAATACTAAAACAACACTGCTGATATGTAGTGGTATAAAAATATATGCTTTGGTATATATTGAAACAAACGTTCCACAAAATGTAAAGTACAGATTGTATATTAATGTTCACAATTACTTGGAACACTTCCAGAAATAGTTTTCATCATTTGAATTGGAGAATAAAAAAGAGGGTCTTCTAGTCTGCTCTATGATCAACACCCAAGCACTCTCTTTACCCCTCCCCCAGTCCCGCTGCATCGCCCTGCTCATGCTGGGCATCACCATTTATTACATACACAAACATACACACATACACACATATACACATACATGCATTACTGCTCGCTGCTCCACCTGAGCACATTTGTCATCACCGTTCCACATTCGTTCCCTCACTGATGGAAAAACTCCAATATGCAAAAAAGACAGAAAAGGTAAATGTGTGTTGCCTGGGCAACAGCAAGGTTATTTCCAAACGCTGATGGAAATCAATGTTATGTGCTAAGCTGCTCTGTCCTCAGGAAAAAATAGAAAAAACAGGGAGGGGGAAAGTATATATGTGTGTGTATGTGACAGAGACAGAATATTAGTGATAGAAAGGGTGAGAGTGGGGGGACATAGAAGGGGAGGGATGAAAGAACAAAAATAAAATAAAATAAATAAAATAAAGAGCAAAAGGAGGAGAAAAATCACATTTCTCATTGTGTTCCTTAAGGGATTCTTGCCATTATTCAAAGGAGGCAGAGGAATTCACCATTTCATTAGGCTCTCTGCAGCCCCCAACAATTTCCTACCTTATTTGTTAATGCATGGAAACATATAAAAACTTTGAAACTTGAAACAAACAATACAGTGTATACTGACTTTTAGTGAAAGGATATTAAAATAATAACTATGCAGTGCTGATAAAACTATGCAGTGCTGTAGTAAGATACAATCCAAACATTGCACAGCATTGAACACAGTGTCTTGTTGTCCTGTTCCATATGCTATTATACTGTAGGTTCAGGGAGGGTTTTTTGTTTGTTTGTTTTTGTTTGTTTGTTTTTGTTTATTTGTTTTTAATGTACAATGACAGACTGATTTGCAGTCAGAAGTCTCAACTGTAAAACTCATTAACCAGCTGGCCCCCTTGTGGTTGCTCATTGTGTATGGCTAAAGATGTGTTTTGTCTGTATTTTATTGCTTAGTTACATGCACATGTAGTATGCAAGTGAGCATGGATGTAAACAAGTTTTAAAGGCACCACACTTGTTTGGTGGCTGATACAGTGAAGTGAACAGATATGACATAAGTGAGACTTGACTTCACTTGCCACATTTCCTATTAGCTTCCATACATGACCATGTTTCCTGTGGACAAAATATGTACATAACCAAATAAGGCCACACAGGATTGTTATCCAGAGGTGTTATCCTCCACAACTCCACAACTACATTTTTATCTTACTGAACAGCAATTTTCATGTCACATCACAGAAGAAAAATGGGTTGTGTGTGCCATTTCATGTTGATCTGAAAGGGAATTCCTGTTGGTGTAAAGCTGTTTAATGGTTTGACAACTCTTTTATAACACCTGTCTTTTGACTTAAAAAGCTTTTAAAATTAATAGCTGATAAATGAGAATTTGAAAATTATGTCACATAAGGGACTGCTTTGGTCAAAGACTCTGCCTGTGTCTGATCATTCTAACATTACTCATATTTTTTTATGGGCAATATTAACACAACCTGAACATACCAACTGTTACACATAGTTAGTCCTTCTAAATTGTAATGTGAGTGGATTAGAAGGAGGTCACATGCTTGAAAAAAGATATAGCGAGAAGGCAGGGACAGACACTGTGAGAATTATGCCTGGACAGTCTGAAGGCACAGGGGTTTTTACAGCCTGTTCAGAAGCGTCATTCCTCACATCTTTTGACATTTTCTATTATGTCTTTCACACATGGGTAAGTCTGTTTTTTTTTCTCTTCTTTTTCTAGGCTATCCCTTTCTTTTCTCACCTTCACTCTGTTTTATTTTTCCAATGCCCTCTCTCTCCCTCACTCTGTATTTCTTGGTATAGTGACATTTGAAATACAGGGTCAGATTTCTAAAGGAACTCATCAATCTACACATATTATGTCCAGGGAAAAGGAAGGAGAGAGAAAAAAAAGAGATCAAGAGAAAGAAAAAATAATTAATATTGTTTCCTAACTGTGACAGGTACAGTTTAATTTATAAAATAAGCAAATGCAGCAGCATTTTGTCGCAACTTAATTTTACTGTATTTTATGTAATTTGTGTTGCACTGTAATCTGTAAGGGCTTTTCACACTGCACTTAACCGTAGGTTATAGTTTTTCTAAACTAAAAAAAAAAAAAAAAAAGAAAATAAATTGTTAAAAAATTAAAGTGCCCCTATTATGGGTTATGAAAGGTTCATTTTTCAGTTTTTGGAGTCCCCAACAACAGGTTGGCATGCATGCAAGGTCAAAAACACTTTCATTGTCTTATAATATCCTTTTTTTTTTGCTCAATGACTCCCAAACGGTTTTGCTAGACTGTGGTGATTGGTCTGATGAACCAGTCTGTTTTGATTGGTGTACTGGTTGCAGCGCATGCCAATAACTGAACGCCCATCACCATTACTTAGCCCACAGTTTGGTGGTAAACACTCAAACAGCCATGGTATATGTGTTAGCCCAATGCAGAAATGTATTGATAAAGCACTGCAGTTTGTACACCAACATATTGCTCTATTCTTTATCAGAACTCCAAGTAATAACAACGACAACCATTCACTATTAATCAACACATTTCTAGACAATTGTTGAGTGAACAGTAGAGCTATAGTCAAGTCCAGCTTTGTTGAGTCCAAGACAACTCCAAGACCAGGACTAGTCGAGACCTAGTCAAGATCGAGTCAAGACAAAGTCCAAAGAGGTTTGAGTCCAAGTCAAGTCCAAGTCCAAAAGTTTCGAGTCCAAGTCAAGACCGAGTCCAAATGAAAGAAAAAAAAAAGGATCCTCTTCAAGACCACATCCTGAGAAACAGCATATCTCCTACTCTAAGAAAATAATTTTACATTATTATTTGTAATGATCAAAAAGCATGTGCAAAGTAACAACTCTGTAGGACAGGGGTCTCCAAACTAGATCCTGGAGGGCCAATGCCCTGCAGAGTTTAGCTTCAACTGGCCTTAACACACCTATCTGGAAGTTTCTAGTGTGTCTAGTAAGAGCTTGATTAGCTGGTTCAAGTGTGTTTAATTAGGATTGGAGCTAAACTCTATAGGCCCTCTAGGACCGGGTTTGGAGCTGTAGGGTCAAATTATTTTTTATGTATTTTATTTACATTTTATCTACTTTATAATGCTGCTGTTTGCTGACATTATGTATGTGGTCAAAAATTTAAATGACTGATGCCTTGCTTGGGGCAGCGCGCACACACACACGCAAAGCTCGGGATATGACACATGTACGTGGTTAAGGCTAGAAGGGATACGTTTGGCTCTACTGGGCATGCGCACATAAATACAGCGTAATTTTTGTCATGCTGTACAACATTAATTAGTATTTCATTATTGTAAAGGGTAAGTTTAAGACTGGGGTAGGTGTAGACGTTAATAAAACAATCTAACTGGTAGAAAATTAAATTAGAAACATCTAAACTTTTCAGAACGCAGCAAGTGCACCGCTGGTCCCTTCTAGCCTTAACCACGTACATGTGTCATATCCCGAGCTTTGCGTGTGTGTGTGCGCGCTGTGCCAAGCAAGGCATCAGTCATTTTAATTTTTGACCACGGACATAAACTCTGCTAATAAATTCATTTAAAAAATGGCTATGCATCAATTACAACATCATGGCTGCGTAGAAGAAGGATCCGGGTACTGAAATGGCCAGACTGCAGACCAGATCTTTGAACCATAGAAAACATTTGGTGCATCATAAAGAGGAAGATGCGACAAGACAGTTGAGCAGCTAGAAGCCTGTATTAGACAAGAATGGGACAACATTCCTATTCCTAAACTTGAGCAACTTGTCTCCTCAGTCCCCAGAGGTTTGCAGCCTGTTATAAAAAGAAGACGGGATGCCACACAGTGGTAAACATGTCCTTGTCCCAACTTTTTTGAGATGTGTTGATGCCATGCCATGCCAAAATCAACCTATTTTTCCCTTAAAATGATACATTTTCTCAGTTTAAACATTTGATATGTCATCTATGTTGTATTCTGAATAAAATATTGAAATTTGAAACTTAAACATCATTGCATTCTGTTTTTATTCACAATTTGTACAGTGTCCTAACTTTTTTGGAATCGGGTTTGTATATATATATATATATATACACACTTTTTAACCACAAATGCTCATCTTGTCTAGTTCTGTGAGGCTCATGCTTACAATGGTTCAAGACAGGGTATGTCTCGTAAACACTGGGTCGGTGCTTCTGCAGCAATGTAGGATGATTTAAAAGTTGGAGAAGAAAATGAGTTTGGATTTTTTCGACATACCCTAACTGTAAACTAACGGATTTGACCTCACAGTGCAGAGCATAGCATCTTCTCCACAGGAGTCCGCTACTGTGTTTGAGGGAGGGGAGGTTCAAGTTTTCAAAAATCCATAATAGGGGCACTTTAAATTGTTTACATTAAAAGGGACGATGATAACTTTTTAATTTATACATTTATAGTCCAAAATGTTCATTCAGAAATCCCTTAATAACATTCTGCAATAAATAGAAGGCCTGTATGAGGGTGAGCAATGCCACAGCCTTGTAAACAGGCCACGTGCTATGTTCTTCCAATGAATTAGATTAGATTAGATTCAACTATATTGTCACTGTGCAGAGTACAAGTACAGAGCCAATGAAATGCAGTTAGCATCTAACCAGAAATGCAAATAACAGAGTATATAAATAAATATAGAATGTGTATATACATGAAGCTTTATGACGTATAGTGCAAGTTATGAGGTAGGAGGGCAGAGACCAGCTCAATACAAATGACTGTACATACAACATATGGTGTAAGGAAAGTATAAACAGAAGGTGCATTATACAGTCAGTATAAACAAAAGGTGCATTATACAGTGAAGTACATAAATAGCATATGTTTTTATATGGCCAACGACCATAACAGTGCAAATGGCATCCCGAGGTAGAAACGTGTAAGGGAATGTGCAAAATATCAGAGAAATGTGCAAAATATCAGAGGGAATAATAAGAACATTGTGAGTGAGGAGTGCAGACAGGTTATTGTTCAGTACACTTTTTTTTTTTTTTTTTATTAAGCATTAGGTGGTCCATCTAGGATATAGTGTTCAACGCCTGGGATTGGAGTTCAGTAGGCTGACCACTGAGGGAAAGAAACTGTTCCTGAGTCTGCTGGTGCGACAGCGATGACTCCTTTAATGTCTCCCCGATGGGAGAGGAGTGAACAATCTGTGATTTGGGTGAGAGAAGTCTTTGATGATGCTTCTCACTCTCCTTAGGCAGCGTTTGTGGTAAACATCTTTGATGGAGAGTAGCTCAACACCAGTGGTGTATTGGGCAGTTTTCACCACCCGCTGGAGGGCTTTCTGGTCCGAAACAGTGCAGTTGCCATACCACATTGTGATGCAGTTTGTGAGAATGCTTTCAAAAGTGCAACGGTAAAAGTTCAGCAGGATGTTGGGGAACAGGTGAGCTTCCCTTAGTTTCCTAAGGAAGTAAAGGCGCTGTTGTGCTTTTTGATCAGTATGGAGGTACTGAGGGTCCAGGAAAGATCCTCAGAGAGACAGACACCAAGGAACTTGAAGCTCGCCACATGCTCCACTTCAGCCCCATCAATGTAAATAGAAGTGTGGTCCTTCTTAGTCTGCTGGTGGTCTACAATCAGCTCTTTGGTCTTCTGGGTGTTGAGTGCAAGGTTATTGTTGGCACACCACGTTGCTAGATGCTGAACCTCGGCCATATAGGCCATGTCATCATTTCCGCTGATCAGTCCTAACACCGTGGTGTCATCTGCAAACTTGATTATGGAGTTAGAGCCATGCACAGGTATTCATTCATGGGTGAAAAGGTTATAGTGTTTTTTTATTTTTCTTTTGTCATTTTGGTGAAGATCTGAGCTTTTGCTTAGATTGAGCTTGAGATATGTCACATTGCTCACAAGGTAATTACAATGTAAATGCTAGCAGTTTTTTTTTTTCTCTTGCATTACCTGCCAATTTTATCATGCTAATGTGTGATATTTCTAGTTAATTCATCCAAAGATTTGTTGTTGTTGTTTTGTTTGTTTGTTTTGTTTGTTTTTATTAATTAATTAATTAATTTATTTGTTTGTTTGTTTGTAATCTGCTAAATATATAGCTGGTAGAAAACGTCTCTAGGTTACGTATGTAACCCTAGTTCCTCGAGGGAACGAGACGCTGCGTCGAAAACGCTTTGGGGAACGCGCTTAGCGTGAGCGACTCTGAATATCGTGTGTAATCAGTCCAATGGAAGAGCGTGACGTCACAGGCGGGGTGACGTAAGCGACCAGGAAGCTATAAAAGCACGTGCCGCGCAGCTGGTGTTAGCTTCCAGTACCAGCAAGCACCAGCAGGGGTGCCGGGGGTATGGCTCCGAGACGCAGTGTCTCGTTCCCTCGAGGAACTAGGGTTACATACTTAACCTAGAGACGTTCCTCATCAGGAACTCGAGCTGTGTCGAAAATGCTTTGGGGAACGAGTACCAACGCTGCCAGACTACCAAACCCCTGCCTAGTGTGTATCCGAAGAGCACAGCTTAGGACGAGAGGACAGAAGCGCCTGGAGTGACTGGCATGTCTAAGCCATAGAATTTTACGAAAGTAGAAGGCGTGGACCAACCGGCAGCATTGCAGATGTCCAGCATGGATACACCTGCTAGGAAGGCCTTGGAGGCCGCCATACCCCGAGTAGAGTGAGCCTTGGCTCCCGACAAGGGGTGGACGACCAGAGGACTCATAGGTGGCGTTGATAGTCTCGACTATCCAATGACTAATAGTCTGCTTAGAAGCAGGAGAACCCCTATTGGGGGGGCCGTAGCATACAAGCAATTGGTCTGTTTTTCTCCACAGGGCAGCTCTGTGGACGTATGTGTCCAGTGCTCGAACTGGACACATACAATTTAGCTTCGCTTGGTCGGTCTCCCGAAAGGGAGGAGGACAGAAGGCCTGCAGCACTACAGGTTGTGGTGTGACAGAGGGAACCTTAGGAACATATCCCGCTCGAGGGTATATGAACGCTTTGGTCATGCCAGGTGCAAAATCAAGATAGGTAGGGGCCACTGAGAGGTCCTGCAAATCTCCTACTCTCCTCAGAGAGGTAATGGCCAACAGAAAGGCGGTTTTAAGCGTCAGATGTCTGTCTGAAATATCTTGGCCTCTAACACCACAACCAAGTCCCACGGGGGAATACGGGACCGTACTGGAGGTCTCAGCCTCAGCGCACCACGGAGGAAACGTGTAACTAAGTGGTGTCTTCCCAAAGACTGACCATCGAGAAGGGCGTGGTAGGCCGCAATGGCCGCCACGTAGACCTTCAACGTGGAGTGGGTCCACCCTGCAGAGAGCCTGGCCTGTAGGAACTCCAGAACTGTACCAATTGGGCAGTTTGCTGGGTCTAGCTGGCGTTCTCTGCACCATGAGGTGAAGAGTTTCCACCTCAGGGCGTACAGTTTCCTCGTTGAGGGAGCTCTAGATTGGAGGAGGGTCTCAACAACCTCGGTTGAGAGACCGGATGCTAATAGTTGTGCCCCCTCAGGGGCCACAACCACAGCTTCCACAACTCCGGGTGAGGGTGAATTATCATGCCCTGCGCCTGTGAGAGTAGGTCTGTCCTGATCGGTATCTCCCATGGAGAGCCGTCGAGGAGCGAGACCAGATGTGCGAACCATACTCGGCCCGGCCAGAAGGGGCTACTAATAACAGATGGACCCCGTCCCGGCGTACTCTCACCAGATCTCCCGGGAGCAGAGCAATAGGGGGAAAGGTGTACAGACGGGGTTTGGGGATGGTCTCAATAACCTCGGTTGATCCCAGAGGAGCTGGATGAACTAGAGAGAACCAAAGGGGACATTGTGATGTCTTTTGAGTCGCAAAGAGGTCTACTTGAGCTCTGCCAAAAACTCCCCATATCTGCTTCACCACCTCGGGGTGAAGCTTCCATTTCCCGTTCCTCGGCCCCTGCCTCTACAGTATGTCTGCTCCTATATTTAGTTTCCCAGGAATATATACTGCTCTTAATGAGAGGAGTTTGCTTTGGGACCACACAAGGATCTGGTGCGCCAGCTTGTACAAGGGGCGCGAACGCAGACCTCCCTGGTGGTTGATGTAAGAGACCACCGATGTGTTGTCGGTGCGCACCAACACATGGTGACCCCTTAGGTCTGGGAGGAAGTGCTTCAGTGCATGATAAACTGCTAGCATTTCTAGACAATTGATATGCCATGTCAGATGGCGACTGCTCCACAGACCACGGGCAGGGTGGCCACTCATGACTGCACCCCAACCAGTGAGGGATGCATCCGTCACTAGTATTACACAGCGCCAAGGAGCTCCCAGCACCGGGCCCTGATTCAAGAACCAAGGTTTCTTCCACATGTCTAAGGCACGGAGGCAGCGCCGCGTGACCTTGATAGTTCGAAGTGGATTGCCCCTCGGGGAAAATCCTTTGGTCTTGAGCCACCACTGTAGGGGTCTCATGTACAGCAGGCCAAGAGGTATCAATCATGCCAAGAGGTATCAATCAAGACCCAACAATCTCTGAAATTGTTTGACAGTGAGTGACTGGCCTTCTTTGACTCTCTCGACTGAGATGAGGATCGACTCGATACAAGCAGGGGACAATCGTGCCTGCATCGTGGTCGAATCCCATACTACGCCTAGATAGGTGGTTCTCTGAACTGGAGAAAGTACACTCTTCTTGGCGTTCAGTCTCAAACCCAGCTCCCCCATATGTGCGAGAACGACATCTCGATGCCGAGCCGCAATCTGCTCTGACTGATCTAAAATCAACCAATCGTCGATATAGTTGAGAATGCAGATGCCCTACATGCGCAGGGGGACCAGAGCCGCATCTACACATTTTGTGAACGTGCGGGGTGAGAGTGCAAGGCTGAAGGGAAGTACTCGATATTGTAAAGCTTCGCCCCCGAAAGCGAACCTCAGAAACTTCCTGTGTTGTGAAAGTATGGATATGTGGAAGTATGCATCTTTAAGATCTATTGTGACAAACCAGTCCTCGGACCTGATCTGAGCTACAACATGCTTGATCAAGAGCATTTTGAACTTCAATCTCATAACTGATCGATTTAAGACCCGCAGATTTGTGATCGGACGCAACCCCCCATCCTTCTTTGGAACTATGAAATACCGGCTGTAAAACCCGGATTCCCTGTCTTGAGGAGGGACCACCTCGATGGCCTCCTTCTCTAATAGGGTTTTCACTTCCTGTTCCATAACCAGACCCTGCATGGGGCTGACTATCGTCGGAGTAACCCCGTTGAACATCGGCGGTGCAGATGTTCTGAACTGAATACGGTAGCCTTTTTCTACTGTGTGCAGGACCCATTGAGATACATTTGGCAGTAGTTTCCACGCTGCTAAATAATCTACTAAGGGAATCAGTCTCTCGAGACTGACCTCTGGTGTAAGAGGCCCCCGCAGGGGCGGCGAGCGTCTCAGCCCCGCTACGCGCACGGGCGGAAGATACTGAGAACGATGCTTGCTGGGGACCGCTGCGCCCTGGAACACTGGCAGGGTTGGCAGATCGGCCCCCAGAGGGCACTGAGGCGAGACGGGCACCGTGTACTGTGGTGTACACCGCTCTACCCCAGCAGAGGCTGCCCTCTGAAGCCCTGGGCTTCTGGCATCAGGGCTTCTTGGCCGAGGACTTCTTAGCTTCAATGACTGCCCTTAGATCTTGTTTGGGCCTAGAAGACCTCGGCTCCCGACGCGGAGGAGCATGAGAGGCGACGCTCTGTTTTTGGGCCTCGCGGTACAAGGAGCTAGGGTGCGGCTGGGGCACCTCTTTCGTTTACATGGCCTCCCGATGGACGTGGTTTCTGACAGGGGTCCCCAATTTGTGTGCAAATTTTGGCAAGAGTTTTGTAAATTACTGGGGGCGAGTGTCAGATTCTCTTCAGGGTTTCATCCCCAAAGCAATGGACAAACCAAGAGAGCCAACCAGGATTTGGAGAGAGTGTTGCAATGTTTGGTTTCCAAGAATCCTTCATCCTGGAGTCAACAACTCTCAATGGTGGAGTACGCCCACAATTCATTACCAGTGTCATCCACGGGCCTATCTCCATTCGAATGTACCTTAGGTTACCAGCCACCATTTTTTTCTAGTATGGAATCCGAAGTCGCGGTCCCCTCCGCTCACGTCTTCATTTAGAGGTGCAGTCACACCTGGACCAGAGCCCGTGAGAGAGAATCATCTCTTTTTTTTTAATTAATAATAATGATAATAATAATAATAACGATAAATGTTTTTTTGAGTAACAAATCAGAATATTAGAATGATTTCTGAAAGAATATGTGACTGGAGTAATGATGCTAAAATTTCAGCTTTGAAAGTCAGCTTTGATTGTTCCTAATAAACTGTTTAACTGCACTCGCAAGTGAATCTCAAGTTATTTTGTGGGATAATTAAATATATTCTAAATAAACTACAAACCTAAAAGTATATACATTTATTTTGTCCTCACATTCTTTCTTGTAACTCTTCCCTCTCAGTCACTTACCTGCCTGAAAGGCTCATTATGCAGCTCATTATGTGGGTCTTTGTCTTCTCAGGTGTGAATCACACAAATATTCATGTTGATGCCTACTCGCATATGCCCTTTTGAAACACAAAGTGTCTTAGAAATTTTAAATTAATCTATTGTTTTCTGTGAGTGAGTAAACAAGATGATTTTCACATCATTTTGAAGCAAAAATTCTAGGCTACAAGCTCCAGCTTTGACAGTCTTGTGAACAAATGCTCTGTATGTGTTTTATGACCTTATTTCAGTGACTTCAAAATTGCAGTTTTTTACTAACCACGCATAAACTTTGTTTTCTCAAAAACACAATCATGCACATGCATGCTATTTACATATTATTGTAGCCCAGTTTGTACTGATTACAGTGTTATTAGACTTTAGCCATGTATCTATTTATAAGTAACTGAAAAATCACAAAAATCAGTGGATGTCAAAATTTGTCTGTGGGCGTGGTCTGTGATCACTGCTGATCAGCAGCCCCAGCTGCTGCCTATTGTATGTGCCTTTTTAAGTGCTGTAACTGGTGTTCTGGACTCCCTGTGTTGTTTGTACAGTCTGACCGCTGTTTATTACCTTGTCAATAAAACACTTTGCTTTTGCATCCTGCCTCTGTCTACGTTACAAATTCTTTATTTGGTGAAATGTTAATAAGAGGTATGACTGTACCGTGTTTCTTAAATGTTCGTCTAGTTTGGACTTGTCACTTGCTATAGCAACTGTTGTCTTCATGGAAGCTTTGCGTTAAAATATTTAAACTCAAATCAATATTTCGTGTCTAATTATTTACTCCACTGCACGTCAGGGTCCTGATCACCCTGTCGGGGGTTATTCTGCAATAACAACCAACTGGATGTACATTATCCCTTATTAATTCAGTTCAATTCAAATTAATTTGTATAGCGCTTTTCACAATACTCATTGCTTCAAAGCAGCATTACATAAAATGCATGTCTACATTACAATTTAAAGTGATCTGTTATCAGAAGTGAAGGTGTCCAAGTAATGTTCATATGACAAATGAACAGTTCAAGGTAATAGAATCATACAGTTAGCTAATTTAATTCATTTAGGCAGAAACTTATTAAAGCGCAAGGCTTCCAGGAAGAAAAACTGTTCCTAGCAAGAGTATTGCACCGACTTCAGTTACCCAGATGATCCTACCTTTACCGGTTGTTATCAATGGAAAACATACCTAGGAATGTCGCGACTGACCATTTAGAATCAAGTATTCCACAGAGCCGTGTAATAAATGTGTTTATCAACTGGTTTATCTGTGGATGCATCCATCTTGGTTTTTGCACTTTTGTAATGGAACACTGTCAAATTGTGTGTGACATCATTCCCAGCACCAATATCTGACTACAGATGTGATCATAATGATTACAATATAGAGACAAGTTGGCAACTGTGCATGTCGATTCAAGTTGGCGTTATTATGCAAAAATAATGCCGAAGTGTCAAGTCCACAGATAGTACTGTGTGAACCACAGAGTTTATTGAGAGACAGACAAACATAAAGTAAGGGGGGAAGGGGGGGGCATTCAAATTCCTACCAGGAACTCTGAAATTCTTATTTCTGAAAACAGCACAAAGAAGCTCAAAGACTTGGCAAATGTAGTTTTTATCACATTTGCTTTTGTAAACACAATTGTTTAGCTTTAGGGTAACATTTACTCTAGATGGAAGTTGGAATGTTATTTTCCAGCGTGATGAAGCAGTAGTTATATCACCACTCACTGGTAATCTTGTTTTCAAACTGCCAGAAAATACACAACAACCAACCTAATAAAACATTGTCACATTCACATTCATCTGTTTTGGGAGAAACTGAATGTGTTTATAGTACCACTCAATGGACATTTCACATTGTGCAGCGATTTCTGGCTGTTTTCCCATTATGCTGCATAATTATTACAGTTCACAGTCAGTCATCTAACTCCTACAACTAATTAAGATCTGTTTAGATATACACACTAAATATTTCTGCTTTTGTCAAACTAAGGTGTTTGATTATTTAGAATATTTTTATTACTGTGTGGTTGAACCGCTGTAATTTTGTGGTTAGCTTCTCTTTCAATGATAAAAAGATTTATTGTTAACCCTCGAACGAGTTGTTTTAAACCATCATTGTTTCGTTCACAGAACAACAAACTTTTTTGGAAACAGTTCTTGGACCTCTCCACTTCTCATTATACACTATATCACTGGGTCCCATCATACAGGCACATAGCTTGTCCTACCATTGCTTTGCTGATGACACACAGCTCTATCTCTCATTTCAACCAGCCCCTGGTCATTTCTAGGCTGGACTACTGCAATGCTCTTCTGGCTGAACTTCCATCAAGCACAATCAAACCTCTACAAATTATTCAGAATGCAGCTGCACGACTGGTCTTCAACGAGGCCAAAAGAGCCCATGTTACTTTATCTCCTTGCACTGGCTACCGGTTGTAGCCTGCATCAAATTCAAGACATTTATGCTTGCATAAAACAGCCACAGGCTCAGCACCTGCCTACTTCCACTCATTACTATGAATCTACAACGTCTCGCCTTTCCATTGGACTGATTACACATGTGATTCAGAGCATGGTCATGCAGAAGGCGTTCCCAAAGCGCTTTGACGCAGCTCGAGTTCCTGAAGAGGAACTTTCTTTGTCTCTGTTTATGGCCCATTTGCATATTTATAGCTGGAGGATTGGTGGAGTTTTACCCAAAATATGGTACAAATAGTATGATGCATTTCACGATCACATAGTGTACAGAATTGTTTGAGGATAAAGAGCAGATCATGTTGATACCAAGAACTAAACATCTAGAAGGTCTTAAAGCAGATGTACACTCATATACCTGAATATAAGCATTGAGAGTCTAATTAATACAAATAAAGAATTCAACTAGGCTAATATAATAGGGAAAAATACAAACAACACATGCATATACCAGATACAATTGTAACTGATTTATTATTTGGTCTAAATAAAGAAAATGTCTTTATGTGTGTGAGTTTTTTGGGGAAGTCGTGGCCTAATGGTTAGAGAGTTTGACTCCTAACCCTAACTTAGGTTGTGGGCTCGAGTCTCGGGCCGGCAATACCATGACTGAGGTGCCCTTGAGCAAGGCACTGAACCCCCAACTGCTCCCCGGGTGCCGCAGCATAAATGGCTGCCCACTGCTCTTGGTGTGTGTTCACTGCTGTTTGTGTGCACTTTGGATGGGTTAAATGCAGAGCATCATTTCTGAGTATGGGTCACCATACTTGGCTGTATGTCACGTCACTTTCACTTTCACTTATGTGTATTGCGAGCATTGGGGTAGTTTGCTGGTCAGCCAGACCTTTGGCGCCTGGCACTCGGGGTCATTTACGTCTCTTTGGCAATGTGTTTGAAGTTCGATGGAGAGACGTAAGTGGTGAAACTGTTTAGCATCTCCTTAAAAGTGGGGGGAACCATTTTCAATTTAGCACCCATATAAATGTAGAATGTGAGGCCATGTCTGTATTTTATATGCAGATATCAAAAGGCTAAAAAGGATCTCTAAGCCATAAAACCCAAATGATTGTACATGATCCTAAGCAGATGCTACATTACCTTATGGCATAGATATTAACATAAGTCTGCCCAGAGGTAGAGAGGGAGGGAGACAGACAGAGAGAGACACACCTAATATTGAAAATTGAGAGAGAGAGAGAGAGAGAGAGAGAGAGAGAGAGAGAGAGAGAGAGAGAGAGAGAGAGAGAGAGAGAGAGAGAGAGAGATGAGGCAGTGTCAAAATTCTGATCAATGAGAGTTTAATTTAATCAGCACTTCCCATCTCTGTAGTGGCTTATTATTTTTAACAGGTCTCTCTCTCTCTCTGGAGTGCCCTGTATGTGGTGATGGTGAGTGAGTGAATAGAGGAGTTATGATTAATGGAAATGCATGGCTTGTGCAGTATGTCTCCTCTGACTCCCCATTCCTCTCTCTCTTCCTTTCTTTCTCTCTCTTACTCTGAACAAAGCCGATGGCTGCAGTGCCTCTGTAGCACAATGACTGTTGTCTGAAATAAGAGGAGATGAACAGCATGGAAAGAATTGAGAATATGCAAATGCACCACTGTCAAATCACTATAATCTGACTGTCTGTGTGTGTGTGTGTGTGTGTGTGTGTGTGTGTGTGTGTGTGTGTGTGTGTGTGTGTGTGTGTGTGTGTGTGTGTGTGTGTGATAGAGAGAGAGAGAGAGAGAGAGAGAGAGAGAGAGAGAGAGAGAGAGTTTCAGCATTAGTGTACATGTTGGCCCATTCTGCAAATTGGCCTGAAGAGATTAATTACAACAAAAACAACTCAAGGTAAAGATACGTAAAGATCATCATTTTTGCTTAGGATAAATTGAAATTGAACATAATGGCATATACCTTTATATCAGGGGCATTTCCTCTGAGGAGGCAAGGGAGGCAGTGTCTCCTCAAAAAGTTGGATGAGAAAATAATCAATATTACAAAAATAAAACAATGCAAATATGACTAAATATGATATTAAAAGTCTAAAAGTCAATCATTGTTACACCAGAGGCTTGGCTCCCTTCGGTCCATTGACTTTCTACAGAGACCCCAAAGCATGCCGTGACTTTTCTGGAGGCTCACTGCATGCAACAAATACATTGTTTATAATGGGTTTTAATGTTTTTGTTTTGTCAATGTTTTAATGGGGCATAACATTTCCGTCACACGCTTGAGTTATTCGGCCAATCACAATGCACTGGATAGCTGGCAAATCATAGCATACCTCGCTTTTTAGAATGATGAGCTTTTTAAAAATCAACGTGTTTTAGAAAGGTGGGGCATAGAAGAGAAACAATAATGTACAGTATGTGGAAAATAATGCAAAACAGAGAAAAAAAAATACATGGGGGATAATTCCTTAAGAAAAATATAAAAATAAATAATCTAACTTCAAAGTACAAAAACAAACAACCTCGGTTCTTAGAAGCTATGATATCACATGAAAATAATAATATGAAGTATTAACACATAAAAATGATTAAAAATCGAGTAACACTATTATCTTCAATACACCAAATATCAATAGCACAATATATCATAACTTAAATTCAGCAATAATTATAGAAAGTCAAATACAAGAACTCATAAAACCGTTTCCACCCCTTTCCACTCATACTTGGTATCTCCCACTCCCCATGGTGCGACACAGCAAAGGTATAAAAAGGCTGAAAAAAGTCCTTTCGGGTCTTTTACTCAGTTCAAGATGGCTGCCACTATGTATGCTGATCCAGGTATAGGCCAACAGTTTATACACTCTCAAAAAGCTTTAGCTGATAGCTCTCGATGGCGCTGCACACGGCTGCTTCAGTGCTTGGCTCTCCAGTGTTTGTATTGTTTTTGTTCATTTTTCCTGTTTTTTGTTTAACAAACACAATCAGTTTCACCAGGGAAGAACTGCTGAACATTCGCCAGAACACACCACAAGATCTTTTACCGGATTTCAATTATTCAGATGTTTTACTGAACGTTGTCGTCGGCGGAGCAGCGGCACTGATCAAACGCTACAGGACAAGCAAAACGGGGAAAGCGAGCTGGAGTGCTTGTCAGACTCAGGAAGCGTGGATTTCGAACGCCGTTGCCTAGCATCCATCTGGTAAATCTCCGCTCTCTACCCAACAAAACGGACAAATAAGGATTTCTCACACACTGCTGCTCTGTGTTTCACAGAAACCTGGCTGAATGACGCCATACCGGACATCAGGCTCCATCTGCCGGACTTTCAGCTGTTTAGAGCAGATCGCGACGCAGAATCAACAGGGAAATGCTTTTACATCAATGAACGAGAACGGTGGTGTACAGATGTAACTGTGTTAAAGAAGATGTGCTGCTCAGATCTAGAAGTGCTCTTTGTCAACTGCAAGCCGTTCTATTCGCCACGGGAGTGTCACTCGTTCATTCTGGTGAGTGTTTACATTGCTCCACAAGCGCACATAAGCCTGGCTTTACAAAAACTTGCTGATCAGATCACAGAGACAGAACAACAACACCCAGACTCCGTTTTAATCATTCTTGGGGACTTTAATAAAGCCAATCTCTCCCGTGAACTGCCAAAATACAGACAGCATGTTACATGTCCCACCAGAGACAATAACATATTGGATCACTGTTACACCACAATAAAGGATGCATTTCACTCTGTTCCACAAGCAGCTTTGGGGCCGTCTGATCACTGTCTGGTTCATCTTATACCGACCTACAAGCAGAAACTTAAATCTGCTAAACCTGTAGTAAGGACTGTGAAGAGATTGACCAGCGAAACAGTGCAGGATTTTCAAGCTTGTTTTTGTCACGGCGTGATAAAGGACAGGAGGCAACTGCGAGTAATAATGATGTTTATTGACACTATGAGATGATGACAGGCTCCTGGAGAATGACGCAGGGACTTTGATGGCAGCACAGACAGGTGAGTAGATTCCCTTGAGTGCGCTGATAGAACTGGTGAAGACCCGATGATTCCCTTGAGTGCGTTGGTGGAGATGGTGATGAACAAACACTCCCCTTGAGTGCGTGGGTGGAGTGGGTGAAGGCGAGATATCCGTAAACAAGGTTGTAATCCAGTGACGACCGAACAGGAAACAGAGCAAGAGGCAGGAACGCCGAACAACGAGTAGACATACACCACACGGACCTCACACAACGATCTGACAAACAAGAGACGAAAGACCAGGCATTATATAGGCTGATGTAACGAGCCGCACCTGCCGCTGATCAGCTGATCAGCGGTAACACCCACATGAAAACAATTAACATGACGTCACAACAAACCAGCAGGAGACGGTGCATTCATGAACCGTGACAGTACCCCACCTCCTAAGGACGCCTCCTGGCGTCCCCAGAACCCCTTACCTGTCGATTGTAATCATCGATAAGAGAGTGATCCAGGAACTTGATCTTTGACACATGAAAGGCGGGATGAATTCTCCTGTACGCTGGAGGGAGTTTGAGGCGGACTGCCACCGGACTAATGATCTTGGTGACAGTAAACGGGCCAATAAATTTGGGAGCCAATTTATTAGATACGGAGCGGAGAGGAATATTCTTAATAGAAAGCCACACCTTTTGACCCACGACGTATACGGGAGGCCTAGACCGGTGGCGATCGGCTTTAGCCTTGGTGCGCGCCCCCACTTGGAGTAGAGTCTCGCGGGCTCTAGTCCAAGTGCGGTGACACCTCTGGACGAAGGCGTGAACGGAGGGGACCGCGACTTCGGATTCCAGACTGGGAAAAACAGGTGGCTGGTAACCTACACTACATTAAAATGGTGATAGGCCCGTAGCTGATATGGGTAAGGTATTGTGGGCGTACTCCACCATCGACAATTGTTGGCTCCAGCAGGAAGGATTCTTGGAAACCAAACATCGCAACACCCTTTCCAAATCTTGGTTGGCTCTCTCGGTTTGACCATTGCTCTGGGGATGAAACCCTGAGGACAGACTTACAGTCGCCCCCAGTAATCTACAGAACTCTCGCCAAAATTTGGACACAAATTGGGGTCCCCTGTCGGACACCACGTCTATCGGGAGGCCATGTAACCGAAAGACGTGATCTACAACGGCCACCGCTGTCTCCTTGGCTGAGGGTAGTTTGGGCAAGGGAATAAAGTGGGCCGCCTTCGAGAACCGGTCGACCACGGTCAAAACTACCGTGTTGCCCTGGGAGGGGGCGGAAGGGCGGTGATAAAATCTAGAGCGATGTGGGACCAGGGTCTCGAAGGCACCGGCAGCGGTTGAAGTAACCCATCAGGGGGTCGATTGGAAGTCTTACCCGTGGCACAAACCGAGCAAGCCAACACAAAACTGTGAATGTCGCGAGCCATCAATGGCCACCAGAATCGTTGCTTGACCAAAAACTTAGTACGGTTAACTCCTGGATGACAAGCCACATTAGAACAATGTCCCCACTGGATAACGTTGGACCGTAATCCCTCCGGCACAAATAAGCGATTCGGTGGGCACCCGGGCGGAGGCATTACCCCTTCTAAGGCAGTCTTAACCTTCGATTCGATCTCCCATGTGAGTGTGGAGACCACTAATGTCTCAGGAAAAATACACTCGGGAGTGGACGGGCGTTCGGAACGGTCAAAAATCCGTGATAAAGAATCGGGTTTAATGTTCTTGGAACCCGGGCGGTACGAGATAGTAAAATCAAAACGTCCGAAAAAAAAAGTGCCCACCGAGCCTGCCTGGAGTTCAACCTTTTAGCCGTACTAATATATTCTAAGTTCTTGTGGTCAGTCCATACAATAAAAGGAACCCCCGAACCCTCTAACCAGTGGTGCCACTCCTCCAATGCCATCTTGACTGCCAACAACTCTCGGTTACCAATATCGTAATTACGTTCGGCTGGAGATAAACGATAAGAAAAATACGCGCAAGGGTGGACCTTGTCGTCTGAGGAAGAACGCTGAGATAACACCGCTCCTACCCCCACCTCCGACGCATCGACCTCCACCACAAACTGACGTGATGGGTCAGGGGTTATTAAGATAGGGGCTGAAACAAAGCAGCTCTTCATTTTGGCAAACACAGCCTCGGCTGTGTCTGACCACCTGAACGTAGTTTTGGTGGAGGTCAAGGCGGTCAGAGGTGCGGCTAGTTGGCTGAAGTTGCGAATAAACCGCCGATAGAAGTTGGCGAACCCCAGAAACCTTTGTAGGGCCTTACGGGAATCTGGACTTGGCCACTCTACCACAGCCTTAATCTTCTCGGGATCCATGCGTATTCCCTCAGTCGACACGATATACCCCAAAAATGGAACCGACTGTGCATGAAACTCGCATTTTTCTCCGCTTTGACAAAAAGCCCATTCTCTAGCAACCTCTGAAGCACTCGTCGAACGTGCTGCACATGTTCCTGGAGAGAAGAAGAAAAAAATCAATATGTCGTCCAGGTAGACATATATGAACTGATCAATCATATCTCGCAGCACGTCGTTGACGAGTGCCTGGAAGACCGCTGGGGAGTTGGAAAGCCCGAAGGGCATGACCAAATATTCAAAGTGCCCCCTGGGGGTATTAAAAGCGGTCTTCCATTCATCCCCCTCCCTGATGCGGACCAAATGATAAGCATTACGTAAGTCCAGTTTTGTGAAGATCGACGATCCCTGCAAACCTCTCGAAGGCTGAAGACATCAACGGCAAAGGATAAGTATTCTTGACCGTGATGTCGTTCAGTCCCCGGTAATCGATACAAGGTCGCAGTGATCCGTCCTTCTTTCCCACAAAAAAGAACCCCGCCCCCGCTGGAGAAGAGGAAGGGCGGATGAACTTGGAAGCTAGAGAATCAGAAATATATTTCTCCATAGCCTCCCTTTCTGGAACCGAAAGTGAATATAATTTGCCCTTAGGCGGAGACTTACCCGACAGTAATTCTATGGCACAGTCGTAGGGACGATGCGGAGGAAGAGAAGCAGCACGAGACTTACTGAACACTTCCTTCAGGTGGAGGTACTCCGCGGGCACGTTAGACAAATCCACCGACTCATCCTGCCACACAGACATAGAAACAGACGGACAGGAAGACACTAAACAAGACTCATGACATCCTTTACACCAAGTCAGAACAGAGTTAGAGTACCAGTCTATCCTGGGGTTGTGGCGGAGGAGCCAGGGGTGACCGAGGACTATGGGTGCCAGGGGAGAGTCAAGGATGTGGAATGAAATGGTTTCCGTGTGATTGCCTGATGTGATGAGGGTGATGTCTTCAGTGACGTGAGATATGACTGGGAGTTTCTGTCCATTGAGGGCGTGGACCGTGATGTGGTGAGGAAGGGCTCTGAGGGGAATGTGAAGCTTGTGTGCCAGTGTACTGTCCATGAAAATTACCTTCTGCCCCTGAGTCCAGTAGTGCCTGACAGTTGTGGGTCTGTGCTGCTCACCTTAGTCTTACCGGAAGGAGCGTGGATGATGATGAGGTCTTCTCGGCGGAGATCCCACCCGATAGTAGCCCCATACTTACTACCGGGCTTGGCCTTTTACTGGACAGGTGTAGGCTTGATGTCCGGCTCCCCTGCAGTAGAGGCACAGGCCAAGGGACCTCTGCCTCTCCTCCTCCCGGGAAAGCCGAGCTCGCCCTACCTGCATGGGCTCATGATCGTAGGAGGGGCTGGCCGCGTCCCCGCCGCTGGACCGCACGTTAGGCTGGGCCCCCGATGTGGAACTGGGTAAGCTCCGCCTCTCCATCCGCGTCAGCCGTGCGTCGACCCGCAGAGCCAGCTCGATGAGGCCATTCAGTGAAGTGGGGAGGTCCAGGACGTAGATCTCCTTCTGGACGCGGTCAGCCAGCCCATGCAGGAACATGTCCCACTGCGCCTCCTCGTTCCAATGACACTCTACCGCCAGGGTTCGGAACTCGATGGAATAGTCCGAGACGGATCTCTCGTGCTGCCGTAGCTCCGCGAGCTTCCTGGCCGCCTCCCTCCCGGCGACGGCCCGATCAAAGACCCGTCTCATCTCGGCGGAGAGTGACTGAAACGAGGCGCAGCATGGATCCTGGTTCTCCCACACCGCCGTTCCCCATAATGCCGCCCTCCCAGTGAGCAATGTGAGAACAAATGCCACCTTGGCTCTCTCATTGGCAAAGGTTCTGGGTTGTAGGGAAAAGTGCATGTCACAACGGGTCAAGAAAGCTCTACAATAGTTAGGCTCACCCGAATATGACTCCGGAATGGGGAGCCGTGGTTCCGGCTGGGAGGGGGCTTCCGAAGGGGCTGCCGGAACGGGCGGTGTGGGCGGCGCAGTGGGAGCTCGTAGTAACTGAAGCTGTTGGGTGAGCTCGGACACCTGCGTCACCAAAGCCTGAACCGCGCGACCAGTGTCGTTAAGATTCCTCTCCTGGGAGTCCATCCTCCGAACACTGGCGCTGAGGAAATCCTCCAGAGCAGACGGTTGATTACTCGCTGCCTCCATAAGTTGGTCAGATCGTTCTGTCACGGCGTGATAAAGGACAGGAGGCAACTGCGAGTAATAATGATGTTTATTGACACTATGAGATGATGACAGGCTCCTGGAGAATGACGCAGGGACTTTGATGGTAGCACAGACAGGTGAGTAGATTCCCTTGAGTGCGCTGATAGAACTGGTGAAGACCCGACGATTCCCTTGAGTGCGTTGGTGGAGATGGTGAGGAACAAACACTCCCCTTGAGTGCGTGGGTGGAGTGGGTGAAGGCGAGATATCCGTAAACAAGGTTGTAATCCAGTGACGACCGAACAGGAAACAGAGCAAGAGGCAGGAACGCCGAACAACGAGTAGACATACACCACACGGACCTCACACAACGATCTGACAAACAAGAGACGAAAGACCAGGCATTATATAGGCTGATGTAACGAGCCGCACCTGCCGCTGATCAGCCGATCAGCGGTAACACCCACATGAAAACAATTAACATGACGTCACAACAAACCAGCAGGAGACGGTGCATTTATGAACCGTGACAGTTTTGACCTCACTGATTGGAGTGTTTTTGAAGCAGCTACCACCGATCTGGACAAACTCACAGAGACTATGACATCCTATATTAGTTTTTGTGAGTATATATGCATTCCTACCAGGACTTATTTAACATTCAACAATGATAAGCCATGGTTTACAGCAAAAACTCAGACATCTTCGTCAGGCCAAAGAGGATGCCTACAGAAATGGGGACAGAGTCTTGTACAATCAGGACAGGAACATACTGAACAAAGAGATTAGAGCAGCTAAAAATTTGTGTTGTGGTATGTTTGAAGACCAGTTTACTTTCAACGACTCAACTTCAGTGTGGAGAGGACTGAGAGCAGAGATTAGTGCAGCTAAAAAGACCTATGCTAAAAAGTTGGATCAACAACTTGCTAATGACCTGAATGAGTTTAATTGTAGATTTGAGACCCCCAACACTCATTCTGACCATCTCTCTACACAACCGTTAACACCTCCTGCAATCCCCCTCTCCACACCTCCTGCGCTTCAAATCTGTGAAGATGATGTGCGCCAGGTCTTCAGGAAGAACAAAAGAAGAAAAGCACCAGGCCCAGATTGCGTTACACCAGCCTGTCTGAAAACCTGTGCTGACCAGCTGGCCCCCATCTTTTCACAGATCTTCAACAGATCTGGAGTTGTGTGAAGTGCCTCTCTGCTTCAAACGCTCCACCTCCATCTTCGTTCCAAAGAAACCCTAGATTACAGGACTTAACGGCTACAGACCTGTGGCTCTAACATCTGTCGTCATGAAGTTGTTTGAAAAACTGGTTCTGGCTTATCTGAAGGACATCATTTGACCTTTACTGGACCCCCTGCAGTTTGCTTACCGAGCAAACAGGTCCATGGATGATGCAATCAACATGGGATTGCACTTCATCCTGCAACATCTGGACAAAACAGGGACTTATGTGAGGATCCTGTTTGTGGACTTTAGTACGGCTTTCAACACCATCATCCCAACAGCCCTCCAGACCAAACTGACCCAGCTCTCTGTTCCTAGCTCTTTCTGACAGATAGGCAACAGCTAGTGAGACTGGGGAAATTCATGTCAAACAGCCACTCCACCAACACTGGTGCCCCTCAGGGATGTGTTCTCTCTCCACTGCTCTTCTCACTGTACACCAACGAATGCACCTCTAAAGACCCTTCTGTCAAGATCCTGAAGTTTGCAGATGACACTACAGTCATCAGCCTCATCCAGGATGGTGACAAGTCTGCTTACAGACAAGAGGTTGAGCAGATGGCTGTCTGGTTCAGTCTTAACAACCTGGAGCTGAACACGCTCAAAACAGTGGAGATGATCGTGGACTTCAGAAGAAACCCCCCTGCACTCCCCCTTATGGAGATTATTAACAGCAGTGTAGCTGCTGCCACTCACCGTCATGAACAGTACTGTGGCTGCAGTGGTCATTAAGTTTGAAGGTCACATTGATTTTATTGTGAAAAAGGCCCAACAAAGGTTGTACTTCCTTCGCCAGCTGAGGAAGTTTAACCTGACACAGGAGCTGCTGAAACAGTTCTACTCAGCCGTCATTGAGTCTTACTGTGCACTTCAATAATTGTCTGGTTTGGTTCAGCTACAAAATCAGACATCAGAAGACTACAGAGAACGGTTCGGACTGCTGAAAGGATTATTGGTACTCCCTTGCCCACCCTTCAAGAACTGTATACATCCAGAGTGAGGAAAATGGCTCAGAAAATCACTCTGGATACCTCACATCCAAGTTACCCCATCTTTGAACTTTTGCCATCTGGCCGGCTCTTCAGAGCCGCAAATACCAGGACAGTCAGGCACAAGAACAGTTTCCTCCCATAGGCAATCTTCCTCATGAACAGTTAAATGTTCACCACTTATGCAATAAAATGTGCAATATCCTTATATTTATTTGAGCAAAACACTGAAGAATTAGCTGAAACTCTGTTTTGACTTCAGTGTTGATTTTGCCTCCTCCAGGCACAGAAAGTTTTAAAGACTAAATATTTATTACTAAAAATATTATATTGTGCTTTATGGATTTGTTGGCAATCCTTATGTCTGGACATTTGAGCAAAGTGTGCATAAAAAATACTGTAGCTATACAGGTATTTATGATTTATATGTTGCTTAAAAAAACTGTGATATTTTTCAGTGTACAGTATATATGAATTGAACTATGGAAAGTCACAAGCATCAAAATAGTTTTTTGTTGTTACTGCAAATGATCATGTGATTACAGCAAATGATCATGAAAATACTAGGTGTAAACACACCTTTCTTACACTATCATAACATGGATTAATTTATTCAATGGTCTTTGTGTCAACTCAGCACACTTAAATTTAAGCAAACAAAGAATATTTAACTTTTACACACCAAACTGTCTTTCTGACAGTCACTTAGGAGTCCAGAAAGCTATTTCTATTATATTCCCCTTTGTCAGTTTACTGTATATCACACCCATGCACCATGGCAGCCTTGAAGATTGAGTCTGACATCTGTGAGTGGTGAATCAGCTGTGGCTGGAGGCCGAAACCATTAGAGAATAGTAAAACCACAGTGACTGAGGCCATTACTGCAAAAACAAGTGGAACTGGAGTTATTACAAACACAGCCAATACATTCTGATTGATGATCATGACAGCCTTCATAACAGTTACGAGGATTTTTCTCTTTTGAGAGCACAGTTTGAAACACTTGAAGCAGTATTTGTGTGTGTGAAGGAGAGAGTGGTTTAAGTGTGGTATTGATCTGTAAAGCTACACATCTTTCCAATGACATGTTCTTCAGAATCATCCTCAGAGCTTCCATCTGTCAGATGGCTGAGCATTTAATGCGTCCGCTGGATGATACATTTCTGTCAAGAATTTTGAGATGCAGCCATCATTTGGAGAGAACCAAATCAGTCACAGCACAAAAAAGCCCAGAGCACTGGAGACCCAGCCTGCTTATTTAGTCAATGGGACCTTTCACAAACCAATTAGCTGAATGAAAATACCTGTCCTTTTTTACCAAAGAGAATGTTTCCAAAGCTTCTCTGAGGGCTTTTGCAAGCTGACAGCATCATACACTCGTGGTTAAGATATCCTAGTAACAACACACTATTGGATGACTACTTTCTTTCCTTTGTTAAGGCATGGCTGCAAGTAAGTGTGACATAAAAATCTGGGTCCCAGGAGCATCTTTGCTCTTGATTTCCTGTTCTGATTAATTAAACTGAAGCTGCATATCATCTCTTAGCAGAGACAATTGCACCAGTTCACTTTATCTCTGTCCAGATAAAAGCCATAACAAGGGAAATGGCCTTCACAACTACAACATGCTGGTCTGTGCTGTAATACCAGTCCACTGGGACAATTAACAGTTCATGGCACTCCAGAACTAATTGTGTCTCTGTCTATTGGCATTCTATGTAGAAAGAGGGATGCATTTAAAGAAATTCTGTTTAAAGTAGTCATTATGATTATGAGACAGAATTGTGTGGATAATTAGGGTGTTTCTTCAATTTCTTCACTCTCTAATCAATTTATTTCATTTTTCAGAAACTTCGTGTTTCTAAAACATTGCCACCATTTCTCAAATTATATATTTTATTTTAATAATATTTTAAAAATTTATAATAATAATCAAATTCAAAACTGGATAATGAGAATGTAATTTTAGACTTACCGAATAGCAGTCATGATTTGTAAAATAATATTCCAAAATAAACATTCAGTATAGTTTAAAGTAGAAACGGAATGTAATGTTTGTTTCATTATTTTTGACTTAAATAAAGGAATGAAGGAAGGAATGAAGACAACAAATGATTACAAGACAAATTAAATATAAGCTTCACATAACAAGAAAAAGCCTTGTGTAGTGATTTTGCATTTGCGGGAACTCTGCCTTGTGCATTAATAACAATGACAATAAAAAAAAACAATCAAATCTGTATCTGTAAGACAATATGTGCTTAATGTTTGCCCAGAATCCCTTGCTTAAAGCTCACCTCATCAAATTGGAGATTAGTGGCAGCTGTAACTTTATTAGAGGCAGAGCGGGCGTAGAGAGAACATAAATAATTCAGTGAGGTGTCTATGGGAAAGCACAGTGATTTAATTCTGCAGAATCTATGAAACAGAGATCCTCCCATTCTTGTTCTCTTTCACTGTCTGCCGTTTGGGTTATACATGCTCTCTCTTTCTCTCACTCACTCACTCTCTCACACCCTGTGTTCACTTTGTTGTTCATTCCTCATCATCAGGTAGCACCATGGCAACACTCTTGCCAACTACATCCATCTCTCAGGCATGTGCCCTCAGCAGGGGGAGTGAGAGAGGAGGGAGAGCAGAAAGGAATGAGAAAGGGAAGCTTTATTTCCTCTTTGGCAGGAGCTTTTGTGCTATAAAAGAAAAAAAGGGACAGAATATGCAGAATGTTTGCCACGTCCAAGATTCAAATGTCATGGCCACAGTCATTATATTTCTTTATTAATACAGATTTTTGACTTTCAACCCAGTAAACGCTGAATCTACCCTTAGCGTTAGTGTATGGTTCTCCTTTTGTTATTTCTTTGAGAATCAATCCCTAATGCTGTAGGAACATTAATTTGTAGGTTTCATTTTATAATAAACAGAAACAAATGTTCTGAGAACATTCTGGGCATGTAAGAGGTAAGAGGTGCACTTCTGTTTGAGTTTACAGTAAACGTATTGCATACATGCTTACCCATATCTCTCTGAACACTGCATGTATAAAAAAAACCCGAAGTATACTGAGCTCTTGTGGGTTTGTCTGTGTTTTGTTTCTATGTCTGAGCTCAGATGGGAAGTTATAAACAGAGAGCGAGCAGGTTTTGACGAAAGGAGTGAAATAGCTTTCACTCTCACGTGTTGCGCTGTGGATCCTTAAGGGGCTGCTGTCGTGACTGATGTAATGGTAAGGCAATATCAGCAGGAATAGCAGGGAACTCAGACACGGCTTATATGAGCAGGACCTGGGGGTTTGAAGAGGGGTGGGGGGTTATGGTGCCAAGAGGAACAGCTGCCTCATTGCAATCAGTTCCGCTGCTCTGACTCGTTCTGTCACCTGGTGGCTTTTCACCACAACCATCATGGCATTTTGATATTTGGGAGTGCCTATAAGATTATATTAATGGCAGGATGAACCCAGAGTAAGTTATGTAGCCCTGAAACACAGCCTCAGACTAGGGGAGGACTCTTACCTCAGCAAACTTCTGCAGTTATTAGATTGAGCTAAAAAAAATAGCAGACACACAGATTCCTTCAAGGCCACAGCAGCCAGACTCTTATTTCATCTCTTCTTTGTTTTATTTCAAGGTTTTTCTTTTGTTTTGATGTACGAGTATGTCTTTGTGTTTCAAGGTTAGAAGGAAGCGAGATTCACAAACAGCTCTGCAGTGATGAGGAGATTTTAATGGCTCTCTTGGGGAAGCCTGTGGTCTGTTTTGGTGAGATGTAAGACTTGTGGATGTCTCTGAGGGGACATTCCTGTATGTCTCACTCTCTTCACACAGCAAAGGCTCTGACACTTAAAGACTGTACATCACTTGTATTTATTCAAAGTTTGTCTGAATTTAATTTCACATGCAAAGGGGCATTTCTTAAAGGTGGAGGATTGGAAAATGGGCCTCTAAGGGGAAAAAATAAATAAAAAAATTATTAGCACGTATAGAGCATGACCCCATTAATATCAGGTGCAAACAGGGCCTCTCTTTGGTTATGCATCTGTTTGTTTTGGTTGCTGCACCAATTTTGTAAGTCAAGCAAAAATTGCCTATTACTGATAACTAAGTTTCATTTTAAAATGTCTTTAAACCTGTTAAAACTGTGACACACCAAGTTGACAAAGAACTAATGGCGATGAAAGCTGACCGTGTAACAGTGTAATTACAGACAGGGATGCACATAAGTGGTGCGTATGCATGACCAAAATAAAAATGCACTGGGTAAAAAAGTTCAGACCACTTATTTGCCTACCAACATGGTTGACAGCTGTTAATGCACAATCACAAATTTAGATCGATTAACTGTAATATTGTATAAGATTACCAATTGAATTGAAAGCATAACTCTAGGCTGTGAACTGCTGGTTTCAGAGCAAAATGCAAAACAGTAATTTCTTTCCTTGATGACTTCACTCTGCAGCAGCAAAAACGGCAGCGTATACACTCTTAAAAAAATAAAAGTTATTTATTGGCATTGATGGTTCCATTAAAAAACTTTAACATCCATGGAACCTTTCCATTGTACAAAAGGTTCTTTTATAGTGGTAAAAGGTGTTTTAGAATATTAAACATTTTTTACATTAAGAAAATAATGGTCCTTTTAAGAACTGCTAACTGAATGTTCTTTGGGGAACCCAAAATGTTTATTGTCACATTTACAGTATGTTCAGTTAGGTTTCTTGGACTTTTAGTTTTAATTCTTTAGTTCCTGTCTGTCTTGGTTTGACTTTCCCGCTTCTTGGCATAGTTACTGATTAAATTAGTTTTTGAGTTCATCTGTGTGTCATTAATTTACCTTGTTTTTATCATTATTTAATTACATCATACACACATTTGCACTCTGATGTTTTTGATTATATCATTTGCAATGAGATTAAGAATTCAGTCAGAGAGCACGCGCACTGAACAAACCTCCGCAGCGTTTCAGCAATGACTAATCTGAATGCTTCTGATTGGACATTGCATTCATAAGCTCAACAGAATCATTCGTGATTGGTGTAATGCCCAACTCTGCAAAAACTGTTAACAAGAAGATATGATGCAACATGAGCAGATATAAATTTAATGCCGCAATCAACACTTTACATTTCATTTTTCCCTTTATTTGTGTCAGTGTGAGAAACATAAAATAAACATTATATGGTTGAAAACACTGAAAAGTTTTAGCAGTTGACAAGTAAGCGTGTCTGTCTCTAGCTCAGTACCAGCCAAAGCGCGAACACAGATTTGAATTGAGCAGCTGATGATAATCACACCGGTGTGATCGTTTCAAAAGTAAAAAAATAATGGTTGCACTTTATTTTACAGTATGTGTACTTACATGTACTTATAGTGTACTTGCATTGTATTTATCTAAGAAAGTTCTGGTAATACAAGGTAACTACATGGGGTAGGATTAGGTTTAGGGGTAGGTTCAGGGTTAGTACCTAATTATTACATAGTTATTGTAATTACTATAATAAGTACATAGTATGTACATGAGGAACAGGACTGTAAAATAAAGTGCTACCAAAATATTATTAGACAATTTTTTGTATTTTTGAAAGCTGCATTCAAAATCCACTTGGGTCAGAAATCTGGCTCACATGCCCAATTGGTTTGAAAGGGCATGACGCCTCTATTTGACGCCCCCCTGGACTGCGGGGCCCCACACAATTGCGTGGTGCCTAAATACACTACTGGCAATCGGCTCTGGAGGTCGAGCTGGAGCCGTAATGTGCCACAGATGTGTCCAGTGATGCGCAGATTAGCTCTAACATCACTGAATCTGCTGTTAAAAATTGAACCAACCATTCATCATACCATCATGCAAAACTAAAAATTAGAATAGTTGTAATGTGACAATAGAGTGCGGGTCGGGATGGATATCTAAATCAGAGAAAAATATAGGTGCGGGTGGATAATTTGATTGAAGCATCATATTCGGGTGAAATTTGAGGTGAACTGTGCATCTCTGGAGCTCTGTGTCACTAGACTCACTACAGTTTGGATGTTGCTAATTCCCATAAGTGTCTAATAAACTGCTGCACGAAACCTCTGATTTCGAGTTCTCCTTTCATGCACTATGACACTAGTTTTCATCCTAAAATTTCTCATATCTGGAAAACTTTTAAATTGAGTTTAGTTTTCTCACTGTATTATTCCAGCAGAGCTGATCCATTATTCCCCACAGACAAGTCTGTCAGCCAAGTTTTTAATGGTGTCGCTCTCTCACACTCATGCATGCTAACGAGCCAGTGTGACCTTCAGCTGGCTCTTTTGTGTTGTGTTTCTAAAAATAAAGCTGTGATCAGTGAAGAAGAGGGGCGTCTCTACCCTTGGGCACACGCTCAAAGAGAGAGTGTGAGAGAGGAGCCTAATTAACTCTTACACCATTAAAGAGACAGTGAGGGGAGATGTGAGGGGGGAGTGTGTGTGAAGACCTTATATGGGCAGTCTAGTGCTGGCAGTGAACTGAGGAAAACTAATGCAGTGGTTCTCAACCATGTTCCTGGAGGCCCCCCAACGCTACATGTTTTCCATGTCACCTTAATCAAACACCCCTATTTCAGATCATCAGCTCATTAGTAGAGACTCCGAGACCTGAATTGGGTGTGTCAGAGAAAGGAGAGATGCAAAACATGCAGTGTTGGGGGGCCTCCAGGAACGTGGTTGGGAACCACTGAACTAATGGATAAAAAGAAAAACAAAGCCTGTATGCTGAGAGGACAAAAAGAGGACAGAAGATGAAGTGAATGTGGGGATGGTTATCGATGAGCGTGTAAGGCTGCAGTGCTGAATTATGAAAAGAAATATATAATTTTCAAAAGAAAACAGTTTAAATGAATAATCTCAATTAACCATCATCTATAAAAGCAAAAACAATCAGATCAGTTTAGACAAATGAGGCATTAGTCATAGTAAAGCAGACAGCTTTAGATTAATGTGATGTTCTTAAAAACACTGCAATGATCAATTGTGCAATCATAATAGACAATTCTCTACATCTTTTGAATTATTGTATTGAGTTTAATACAATTATTTTTAATCATTTTTATTTACTGTTATTATTATTATTGTTGTTATTATTATTATCATTATCTGTCTGTAAATGTGTGTAAAAGGTTTTCATCTGTTTATACTTTTACCAACTCTGAAAGTTTTGACCAAATTAATATAAACATAGAGCAGGTAATTCTATGTCATGAGCCATGTCAACCTCTTTTGTGTACTTCCTCCTGTTTTCATGTCTACCATAACCATTTTAACCAGTTAAATTAGCCCCTAACAAGACAGGACACTCAGTTATACAAATTAGCATGTAGAGTTCTCTTCTCTTATTGACTTAATGTAAGAGCCAGATTATGAAATTAGCATGGGCATCTCATGGGAACTTTATGCAGAAACAGATAGATGAAGCACAATGGCACTGAACAAAAGGTCTGTTTAGAAGTACATGTACTCTTAGTTGGTAATATAACAGTTTTTCTGGATGTTTTTCAGGGATCCCACTCTTTATGATCCATGAATTTGTGTGATTTTTCACTCATTTTTCACTGATTTACTGCGTTTTTTACAAATCCCGATAAGATTTTTTTTAAAACATTTTTTTTTTTAAATCTTTTTTTAATCTAGACAAATATATATTTGTCACTGTGTGCTTTCTGCGAGGAGCAAGGAGACGAAGGAACGAGGAGACATGGGAGAATCCAGAACAATCAGACTTTATTTTCAAAATTAATGAGCACATACGTAGCACACAGGGATTGGAGGTTAGACTGGACGCCGGACACAGGAAAACACAGGGCTTACATATAGAATGAGATGAGGAAATTTACAAGACACACCTGGAATAAATTAAACTAATGAGCATAAGGGAGAAACTAGGTCACAGGAGGGAACATGGAACACATGGAAGAGGAAAACACAGGACACAGAATATAGGACAGTCCTTGGACGTGACATTACGCCCACCTCCGGAAGGCATGACCTCATGCCATTTACAGTACGCACCTTGGAAGTCCCTCAGGACAGGTTTGGATGGGACGCCTTCAAGGCGGTACCAGATCCTGGTCCCATGGCAGAGCAGGCAGCTCGGGGAGCCATGGCGGAGCAGGCAGATTATGAAGCCATGGGGGAGCAGGGAACTCAGGGGGCCAGGCCTCGGAACTCAGCCAGACCTCTACAGATGAATCCCTATAACCCCCCCCCCAAAAAAAAATCCTTGGGGAAAATCTTGGCTTCTGTGGTCCTTCGTGGGCAGGATGCGGAAACAGCGGCCCTCACTGGGCTGGACATGGGGACTGGAGCCCTCCTTGGGCTGGACGTGGGGACAGGAGCGCTTTTAGGAGCAGAATCAGGGGCTGGAGCCGACACTGGAGTAGAATCATGGTCTCGAGTCAACAGTCACTTGCTCTTTTGATTCCTCCCTTGGCTTGTGGTTAAGGATTGTGCTGCTGTCAGCTCAGGGCTTAAGAGTGCAGCGGCCGGCGTGCTTGACTGAAGAGAGGATGGCAAGCTTGAATGAGGAACGGCCGGTGGATTTGACGGCAGACTGGTTCTGAATCGGGGCTTGACCATCTCCAGACACCGGAGGATACTGTCCCTCCATCACAGTCCAGTGGTGTCTGGGAGGTCCACGGGACAATGGTAGTTGGCCCCGAACAGAAAATTCAGCGTTGCATCATCCAATGCCATCATCACAGCTAGCCCGCAGAATTCCCGAAAGTACTCCACAAAAGGGAGATCTCGGCAGGCTAGGGCGGAAAACCGAACAGCAGTTTCCATGGATGCAGGGAGAAACAGGAAAAAAAAGACTTTCAGAACACGCAAAAGAAAAAGGTGAAGAAGGGTCGCCGCTTACTTTTAGGTCCTGTCTTTTGTCACGGTGCGCCTACTGCGAGGAGCGAGACGTGGGAGAATTCTTTCAACAGACTTTATTTACAAATACATGGGAACACGCACATGGGGACTGACAGTTAGACAGGACACTGGACTCAGGAAAACTCAGGGCTTACATAGGGAATGAGATGAGGAAATTAACAAGACACACCTGGAATAAATTAAACTAATGAGAATGAGGGAGAAACTAGGTCACGGGATAGAACATGAAACATGTAGGAGAGGAAAACACAGGACACGGAACACAGGACAGTCCTTGGACGTGACAATATTCTTAAAAATATGTTTTTATTTTATTAATTTACATGACTTTCCATTTCTAGAAATCACACTTTTAAAAATTAGGCTTCTTCCTATATAAATGCCATATATTTCAGGACTATGGGAACCCTGCATGGTTCAATCAATCAATAAAATAAAATTGTATTCATTTTATTCAAAATTTATATTATGGTTCAATCAATCAATAAAATAAAATAAAATACAATAAAATAGAATAGAATAAAATAAATGTTGTTTAGGGGCTGAAACAAAATTGAAATATCTTGAGGTTTTTTTATATATATATATATATAATGTTAGTTTATTTTAAAGCTCATCTTGTCATATTTTAAATAATTTTAAGTCATCTTGTGTGCAGTTTGCTGATGCCCCATGGGCAAGTTTTTCTAACTGCTTAGGGCAAGTTAGTTCTTTTCTTGGTAGTTATCTTGCCATTATGGTCAAGGCAAGTCAAGTCACCTTTATTTAAATAGCACTTTATACAAAACAGATTGTGTCAAAGCAACTGAACAACATTAATTAGGAAAACATTGTGTCAATAATGCAAAATGACATTTAAAGCAGTTCATCAATGAATTCAGTGATGTCATCATTCAGCTCAGTTCAGTTTAAATAGTGTCTGTGCAATCATTTGCAATCAATTCAATGATATCGCTGTAAATGAAGTGTCCCCAACTAAGCAAGCCAAAGTGACAGCGGCAAGGAACCAAAACTCCATTGGGAACAGAATGGAGAAAACACCTTGGGAAAAACCAGGCTCAGTCGGGGGGCCAGTTCTCCTCTGCCAGACGAAATCAGCAGTTCAATTCCAGGCTGCAGCAAAGTCAGATTGTGCAGAAGAATCATCTGTTTCCTGTGGTCTTGTCCTGGTGGTCGTCTGAGACAAGGTCTTTACAGGGGATCTGGGGCTCATCTAGTTGTCCTGGTCTCCGCTGAGGGCTAAGGGTTGTAGAGGTCCTTTCTAGGTGCTGATCCACCATCTGGGCTGGATACGTACTGGATCCGGGTGACTGCTGTGACCATCTGATCTGGATACAGACTGGATCTGGTGGCTACAGTGACCTCGGAATAAGAGAGAAACAGAGTAATATTAGCGTAGATGCCATTCTTCTAAAGATGTAGCAAGTACATTGAGTGTTATGGGAAGTGTTCCCGGTTCCGGTTTACCTAATTAATGCAGCCTAAAAATCCTTTAACGGATTTGGATATTAGAAGTGTATTAGTGTGTTATGTGTAAGCCAGGTTAAAGAGATAGGTCTTTAATCTAGATTTAAACAGCAAGAGTGTGTCTGCCTCCCAGACAATGTTAGGTAGGTTATTCCAGAGTTTAGGCGCTAAATAGGAAAAGGATCTGATTATGATATTCTAGGTATTATCAAATTGCCAGAGTTTCGAGAACGCAGTGGACGTGGAGGACTATAAGGTAACAAGAGCTTGTTCAAATACTGAGGTGCTAAACCATTCAGGGCTTTATAAATAATAAGCAAGATTTTAAAATCTATATGATGTTTGATAGGGAGCCAGTCCAGTGTTGACAGAACTGGGCTAATATGGTCATACTTCCAGGTTCTAGTAAGAACTCTAGCTGCTGCTTTTTGGACCACCCAATAAAGCATTACAATAATCTAACCTTGAGGTCATAAATGCATGGATTAACATTTCTGCATTTGACATTGAGAGCATAGGCCGTAATTTAGATATATTTTTGAGATGGAAAAAATGCAGTTTTACAAATGCTAGAAACGTGGCTTTCTAAGGAAAGATTGCTATCAAATAGAACACCTAGGTTCCTAACTGATGACGAAGAATTGACAGAGCAGCCATCAAGTCTTACAGCGTTCTAGGTTATTACATGCAGAGTTTTTAGGTCCTACAATTAATACCTCTGTTTTTTCAGAATTTAGCAGTAAGAAATTACTCATCATCCAGTTTTTTTATATTGACTATGCATTCTGTTAGTTTTTTTAAATTGGTATGTTTCGCCGGGCCACAAAGAAATATAGAGCTGAGTATCATCAGCATAACAGTGAAAGCTAACACCGTGTTTCCTGATGAGATCTCCCAAGGGTAACATGTAAAGCGTGAAGAGTAACGGCCTTAGTACTGAGCCTTGAGGTACTCCATACTGCACTTGTGATCGATATGATACCTCTTCATTTACTGCTACGGATTGATGGCGGTCACGTAAGTACGATTTAAACCATGCTAATGCACTTCCATTAATTCCAACAAAGTTTTCTAGTCTATGCAAAAGAATGTTGTGGTCAATAGTGTCGAACACAGCACTAAGATCCAATAGCACTAATAGAGAGATATAACCCCAATCAGAAGATAAGAGCAGGTCATTTGGAACTCTAAGGAGAGCAGTCTCAGTACTATGATACGGTCTAAATCCTGACTGGAAATCCTCAAAGATATAATTATTCTCTAAGCAGGAATATAATTGTGAGGATACTACCTTTTCTAGTATCTTGGACAGAAAAGGGAGATTTGATTGGTAACACTCAATGGAGCTATATTTTGTGGCATACTAGTGCTCTGATGTAGCCCATTTGAAATCTTCAAAACTGTTTACATTTTAATAACATAGTTACAAAATCAGCAATTACATTGGTATCATGATTTTTTTTCATGCTAAAAAATCCATGCTTGAACAATATTTTACAATATTTTACAAACTAATCCAGTTAACACTATATGCCATTCTAGAAAGAGATGATTGTCTCTTTTACTGAAACGTGGGATTTCTACAGCATTCATGCCATATTGAGCTTATACTTTCTCTGTTTAGTATAATATTTACAATATTTCTCTGTCTATCAATATAACTATTATTAATCTCTGTGGAATGTTCTAGTTATCTGCCAAGTTGAACAAATGCACCTGCTCAACTGCTTCTTTTAAAGCCGTGATACACCAAGCTGACTGTGGCATTGCCTTGCATCACCTATGTCTGGGCCAAAAACACTACAGCCAACAGATTCCTAGCATGCATGTTCTGTGCCTGCAAGAGAAATAATGGTAACACTTTGCAGTAAGGTGTCATTTGTTAACATTAGCTAATGTATTATCTAACATGAACTAACAATGAATTTGTTACAGTATTTATTCATCTTTGTTAATGTTAGTTAATGAAAATACAGTTATTCGTTGTTTGTTCATGTTAGTTCACAGTGCAGTAACTAAGTGTATGTTAACAAATACAACTTTTGATTGTAATAATGTATTAGTAAAGGTTGAAATTAACATTCAAGGGGTCATATGATGATATTTCAATTTTTCCTTTCTCTTTGGAGTGTAACAAGCTCTTGATGCATGAAGAAGATCTGTAAAGTTGCAAAGACTAAAGTCTCAAATCCAAGGAAATATTTTTTATCAAAGTTAAGACTCTGCCACACCCCACTAAACGGCTCATTCAAACACGCCCCCCACATCTCTACATCACTATGTGGAAATATTTGCGTAATCTCGCCCAAATGTTCACGCAAAGAAAGAAGGTGTGGTTTCAGTGTGTGTGTGTGTGTGTGTGTGTGTGAGAGAGAGAGAGAGAGAGAGAGAGAAGGGGTCACAAAGTGGATTCAGCTATCTTAACTGTCCGTGGCTTGTCTACTGCAAACACATAGGAGCTTCATCACTGTGTCTGTCACGCGACTTTGTTCCCCTCTCGGGCTTGAGCTGATTGTAAAATCTGACTGTGATATTGATTACAAAACTAAATAATTAACCATGGACATTTTTATTTGTATTTTATTTTTTATTTTGAAGGTTGAGGTTTTGGATTTTGGAATTGGGTTTTTGATTTTTGCTTGCGGTATTCGGCCAATCACAATGCACTGGGTCAGTTGGCCAATCAGCAGACTGCGCTTGTCAGAAGGAGGGACTTTGTAGAAAACAATGCGTTTGAGAAAGACGGGGCATAGAGGACCCACAATAATGTACAGTATTTGAAAAATAATGTGTTTTTTGAACATTAAAGTGTCAACATATTCGGTTACTCCAAATACACAAAATAATGATCTTTAAAAAAGCATCATATGACCCCTTTAAATAAGATCAATAAATGCTGTACAAGTATTGCTTATGCTTAGTTCAAGTTAACTATACAGTTAACACCATTAACTAATGAACCTTATTGTAAAGTGTTACCGAATAACTTTCCATACTAGCATATTGCAGTTATCTGTACAGTATTTGTCATTTAAAAACGAAAACCAGGACTAGGAGTGGGAATGTACAAACCGTAAACAAAGTAATGCTGGCTTACCATTAAAAATAGGAGTCATTTTGATTAGTTGGTCTTCATTTTCTACATTTCAGACAACCATGGCATTCTAAAAAAATATTCACATGTTGAAATAATATATCTCTGTAAATATAGCACTGGTTTGCTCTGAAAAACAGACAATCAGAGTGGTCTCTCTCACCAATTCCTTCTGGATGGTTGCTTCAACACAAATTCAACATGCTCAATCAGCCAAAAATGACAGCATGACATTGGCCAACTGAAGTCATTTGTCTGAGTCTGTCTTTAACTGTCAGTTTGCATTATTGACACACTGTTTTCCTAATTAATGTTGTTCAGTTGCTTTGATGCAATCTTTTTTGTTTAAAGCACTGTATAAATAAAGGTGACTCGACTTGAGTCTGAGTGTCCCAGAGGATTTCATTTGAAAAGTATGAAATCTTTATTCAAGTTTGAATAACTTCTGAGGAAAAGCAGACCTGGTGACCTTTTCAAGGCCTTGACATAACCTTAAAACCTGAACAATATCAGTAACAATCAATAATAATCCTATGTTGGCGCAACATGTGATATTGTGCATTCCTGCTGGTTTCCGGATGTGTTGTACTGAGCCTGTGAATGTGTGCATACACATATGTTTTTATGAACATGATAATGGCATGTGTTGAACAGCTGGATGGACAGATGTCTTCCATCAGCTGTTTTGTGAACATGTAACGGCCCATTCAGGGGCTTTCTTTCTTATTTTTCTTTTGTCTCATCCTCATTTCCTAGGCCATCAGGACAGTGTTACTGCTCCACATATCTGCTGTTGTTAAAAACATCAAGATCTGAGTACCTGTGTGTGTTTGTGTGTTAGAATAATGTATATAACAGAGAATAATGCATCATGGAGTTATGTGTGTGTTTAGAATCTTAAAAAAGATTTGTTCTTGTGAGTAATGTTTGAACTTCTACAAGAACCAGTTCTGAGGTTGTTTGTTGCATATTAAGCACATACAGTAGAGATTCCATTTAACATAATAGATGTGCTCTCTATATATGTGCATTTACCAATGTTTATTTGTAAATACAAGCTTAAATTAAATCTGTTCATCACAAGGATTTGTTTTATTATGTCTTTATGGACTTTTTGAAGCATGAAAGATTTGGTTAAACAGATTTTCAATAGATGGACAGAACTCTCTCAGGCTTCATTAAAACTATAGGTATTTTCTTTTCGAAAATAAATAAAAGTTATGGGTTTGGATTGGAATGAAATAGCTTGGGCGTTCTGTAAAAAGATTTTTTTTTTTTTTGTGAAGTATATTTTTTAGTATTTTTTAGGTTGGTATTTATTTGGATTGATTTTCCATTCACATACGTGTTTGTGTACTTGTTTAAAGGAAGTACCACTGAAAATATATTTAAGTCTAGGCTGATCAAGGGAAAATCTTACAAATACTAAAACTCTGAGGTGAGTATAAGATCAGAGAATAAAATTACAGTGTGATGAGTGGGCCGGGGCTGAGAGTCGTGGGAGTGGAGCAAGGCCGGTGGAGTAAATGATGATCGACACCTTCGCCACTCACCGGTCTTGAATTCCCCTCAGCAGCAAGGGCTCTCTGACAGCATGTCCCTCCTTCCTCCTGGGTTTTGGCACCAATTTAACAAAGTTCATAGATCAGAAAGAAGGAGGTGGGAACTGGCGAACATTTAAACATAAAACTTTAATAAATATATAAATAAACAAACAAACAAACACAAAACGAAAGTAAAAGCAGCTGCCCCTCACAGATGACTGCCACATTAAACATAATGAAACAACAACCTAAATCCAGGCCTGGTCCTCTCTCATCTTGCACTGTCATCACACCTCCTTTTATGCTTCCACAGCTCCTTTGTGGGACTCGAGACCGGTGAGTGGAGCAGGTGTCATTAATTATCATGGCTCTCGGCCTCGCCCCACTAATCACATACAGGGTTTTCAATATCCCTTTTTTTCTGAGACAATGATGTAGCCATTATCACTGATGTGTAATATGTTATGTAACAGAATGTTTACCCAGAAAATCAAGTGCGTGCATGTGTGTGTGTGGTTGTGTGTGTGTGTTTATTCTTTTAATAGGTTCCGTTATGGTTGGTGAGTCTAAAGGTAATCATGCTCTTTTCATCAGACCATTAATATAGCTCATTACTCGTGCAACTAAATGGTTTCGAGTGTGCCATTGTTCTGTAGGCTTAATTATGAGCAAAGGTGAAAACCCATCTGTTATTTCTCTAACAGAGCTCAAACACTGACTTCACATCCTCAACAGCCACAGCCACAAAATCAATTACTCTTCTTCATGCCTGCTTGGATGTTGCTTTTGAAAGAGGGAAAACAGTTAAGAGACCCATTCTCTCTGAATCTCTTCTCATTTCTCTCACTTTATTAAGATCAGTTTCTCTCTCTTCTCACTTTCTCTCTGCTCATCTCTCAGTCTCTTATTTTCTCCTTGCATCTGTCTGATTTGTCTTTCTTTTTGACATAATTTTGTGTCAGTGGGGCCAGAACTGTCATGTTTTAACTTTCTTTATTCTTTTAAGCACAAATCAGATCTCTAAAACTGAGATCAAACTTTTTGATGCCAAGGACCAAGATATATCATGAGCCCCTGGCAAGGTCCAAGGCTGTCTTCCTAAAATATTAAGGCAACTGAACATCTTTATAAAGACCCATTTAGACCTAAATATACCTCTTTTAACTTATTTCTTTTGTAGTGTACATCCCTGCCGGGACATGTCCCCACCTTCCCTAACACAAACGATGCTGTCCTCTCCATCAGCTTTCTATCAGAATATGTTCCTCTACAAAGAGATGGCAGGTGGTGGACATCACCTGCATCTTAGGAGCAAAAGTCTCTCCTACCTTACAATTACTGTAACCTCAAGAGCCTGCAGTGGGGTAAATAACTTGTCATCAGCGAGCGCTGAGAGTGAGGTAGAGTGTGACAGACGCACATACACATTCCCCTCTCATGTGCCAGCCTCTAATAAGAAACTCCTCTCTATGAAACATGTGTCCCCTCCTTTATAGCTCTCCCCATCTCTCCCTTTCATTCTCTACCCTCTATTTCTCATGCCTGTGTATATTATTATTTTTTCCCTCACTCTTTTTTCGCCCTTTCCCTCCTCCTTTAATCTCTAATGCAGTTGAGTTCAATCACTCTTCCCTGGGCACCTCACCCCCTTCCTCTTTTGCTCTCTCTCTCTCTCTCTGTGATAAGGAATCCGTCTGTCTGCAGCAATGTGGATTTGTCTGCTGTGAGCTGGGGAGTGATTGTGTAGTTGTCAGTGAGTACCAGGCTGCTGATATAAATCTTAATATCCTACTTAAGGCCTTTATTCATCATTCAGCTGATTTATTAACTGAACCTCTCCTCTAATTCATCAAATAAATACAGCTCAAATGCTGAACAGCCACATAGCCAATTAAAGCCTCACATAACCAACTGGTATAAACTATTTTTTGACTTCTGTTTTTCTTGCTTTTTAATTTTTTGTTTCACCATGTTAAGAAATAACATCTTTATTTCATGCTTTTCTTTCATATTTTGTGTTTACAGTTTTCTTTGCATTGACAGCTATAACACGTATTCCCAGTTAAGTTGAAACCCAAGTGCAGTGTTTAGTAACATTGAAATGTATGATCCAGGACAAGATGTGAGAAAAGCAATCCAAAAAACAAAAAAATAAAACAATGCTAGAAAAATATGTGTGCATGTCTGTGTCTACATTTGTAGACTATAACACTATTTTACCCCATTTGCAGTATACAGTATGTAATGTGAGCATTGTGCACACACTGAAAAATGCAATTACATGTTATGCACTTCACAATGTACAGTACCTGCTCACCTGAAAAAAATGTATGCATTAGTAGCTTAGATAAACATGCTAATTTCCCTCAATTTGAAAAAAAAAATCATGTTTTTGTCAAGAAAGGTTCCTGTAGCTCAAATAGTAGAACATAGCAAGCAACTTCACAGTCTTGGGGTTAATTCACTGGAAATATATGAATTGATAAAATGTATGTATGTAATATCATGAATGTATAGTAATGTAAGAGACTAATGTAAGTGTCTTCCAAATGCATGAATGTAAATGTAAAAAAAAAGAATAATAATAATGAATACACTAGATGGCCAAGTGTGTAGTGTAAGTACACTGTGTTTTGTATATATTTTAACACACAGAAAATGAAGTATATTAATACAAAATGAACTAATGAACATTAAAAAAAAAAAATCTGATCACAATTAGCATCCCCATTCATCTTAATTGCAGTTGCCTGGTAGGCGCAGGACCCCCTAAATGTAGAGGTGTGTCGATCTATAATATAAAGAATATAATATTTATATAATCTATATATATGTTCAGTTATGTTTTATGTTTATGTTTCCGTTTTGAATGTGTAACAATTAACAATAATAATGAATAATATCAAATGCCCAACTCTGAGATATGAGTTTCCCATGTATGCTGAAGGCAGCATCAGTGTTTGTGCAGAATTTGTGGTACTGGAAAATAAACAAGACATTCATTTTCAATAGACTAAACTTCACCAACATAATATAAATATTAACCATATATATGTTGCTTGCATAAATGGTATTTAGCCAGAATACACATCTTCTTCTGAATGGCCGTTAAAGAAATAGCTGGCCAATATTTAAAAAGATTTCTGAAAATGTACTCACCCTCAGGCCATCCAAAGATGTAAATGAGTTTGTTTCTTCATCAGAAAAGATTTCTGATTTCTTTGTTACAGACATGCAGCTTTCACTTCACAAGACATTAAATGATGGACCAGAATTGAGTACTTGTGGATTATTGAGCTATTTTTTAATCAGCTATTTGAAATCTTATTCTGACGGCACTAATTCACTGCAGATGAACCATTGGTGAATAAGTGATGTAATGCTAAATTTATCTAAATCTGTTCCAGTGAAGAAACAGAAGAAACGTATGTACATCTTGGTTGGACTGAGGGTGAGTACATTTTCAGCAAATTTTCATTTTTGGGTGAAATATTCCTTTAATGGAGAATGATGATTTTCTCTGATCTATTATCACTAGCTGGCTTTGCTGAACTGTGGAAATCTGTACAGAGAGTGAAGCCATGTGGGAGAAACTTGACAATAATCTCACACTGGCAGACATGCAGCCAGCATATGAAGAACCTCTACTGCTTTAAAACCATAAAGGAACCCCGGCCATCCCATTCCTCACAGCTTACTTATAAGGCTGTTAACAGACCCTGCTGTGTTGACCTTTTGATCAGAAATGAAGAGGAAAGCTCTCTTCGACCAGACTGACCTGAAAATGTCAGTGATTTTTTTGAAGCCATGTATTATTACAAAGTCTAACACAGAATTCTCTATTGTGTGAGAAATTAAAACTTCCATTTTTATCTTCCATTTGTATTCATGGGGCATTATCTTGACTGACCCCATAAGTAGCAGCTTTCTGAATGGGTTGAATCACATAATCCGACTGTGATATTGATTACAAAGAATCGTTAGCTTGCGATCAATGTCCACACAGAAGAGGTCAGACTTGGGTCATGACCTCTTACCCAGAGTGCTCTTTCGGGAGTCAGGGTTTCAGACAAGAAGTGAATTGATCACCGGTTACTTGTCTGGTATACTCAGGAAACAAAATAAATATACATTCACAACCAAGAACCACAGATGTCAGACACAATGCCATTCAGAACTGACCAATCCTTGTCAAAGCCAGCGGCTGCTGTGTATGTATGCTCAGAGTTTGAGCAGTCTTCTCTTAGGACAATTTTCAGTCCAATCTGTACAGTTTCTTTATATATATATATACAGGTCCTTCTCAAAAAATTAGCATATTGTGAAAAAGTTTATTATTTTCCATAATGTAATGATAAAAATTAAACTTTCATATATTTTAGATTCATTGCACACCAACTGAAATATTTCAGGTCTTTTATTGTTTTAATACTGATGATTTTGGCATATAGCTCATGAAAACTATATGATATTTCATCCGACCAATAAAAGAAAAGTGTTTTTAATACAAAAAAAGTCAACCTTCAAATAATTATGTTCAGTTATGCACTCAATGCTTGGTCGGGAATCCTTTTGCAGAAATGACTGCTTCAATGCGGCGTGGCATGGAGGCAATCAGCCTGTGGCACTGCTGAGGTGTTATGGAGGCCCAGGATGCTTCGATAGCGGCCTTAAGCTCATCCAGAGTGTTGGGTCTTGCGTCTCTCAACTTTCTCTTCACAATATCCCACAGATTCTCTATGGGGTTCAGGTCAGGAGAGTTGGCAGGCCAGTTGAGCAAAGTAATACCATGGTCAGTAAACCATTTACGTTTTGGCACTGTGAGCAGGTGCCAGGTCGTGCTGAAAAACGAAATCTTCATCTCCATAAAGCTTTTCAGCAGATGGAAGCATGAAGTGCTCCAAAAGCTCCTGATAGCTAGCTGCATTGACCCTGCCCTTGATAAAACACAGTGGACCAACACCAGCAGCTGACATGGCACCCCCAGACCATCACTGACTGTGGGTACTTGACACTGGACTTCAGGCATTTTTGGCATTTCCTTCTGCCCAGTCTTCCTCCAGACTCTGGCACCTTGATTTCCGAATGACATGCAAAATTTGCTTTCATCCGAAAAAAGTACTTTGGACCACTGAGCAACAGTCCAGTGCTGCTTCTCTGTAGCCCAGGTCAGGCGCTTCTGCCGCTGTTTCTGGTTCAAAAGCACACGCCTGTGCACGGTGGCTCTGGATGTTTCTACTCCAGACTCAGTCCACTGCTTCCGCAGGTCCCCCAAGGTCTGGAATCGGTCCTTCTCCACAATCTTCCTCAGGGTCCGGTCACCTCTTCTCGTTTGTGCAGCGTTTTTTGCCACACTTTTTCCTTCCAACAGACTTCCCACTGAGGTGCCTTGATACAGCACTCTGGGAACAGCCTATTCGTTCAGAAATTTCTTTCTGTGTCTTACCCTCTCGCTTAAGGGTGTCAATGATGGCCTTCTGGACAGCAGTCAGGTCGGCAGTCTTACCCATGATTGCGGTTTTGAGTAATGAACCAGGCTGGAATCTCAGCCTCAGGAATCTTTTGCAGGTGTTTAGAGTTAATTAGTTGATTCAGATGATTAGGTTAATAGCTCGTTTAGAGAACCTTTTCATGATATGCTAATTTTTTGAGATAGGAATTTTGGATTTTCATGAGCTGTATGCCAAAATCATCAGTATTAAAACAATAAAAGACCTGAAATATTTCAGTTGGTGTGCAATGAATCTAAAATATATGAAAGTTTAATTTTTATCATTACATTATGGAAAATAATGAACTTTTTCACAATATGTAAATTTTTTGAGAAGGACCTGTATATATATATTTTATAATAATTATAATAATAATTATAATTATAATAATAATAATCTTCAAAATGATGTACACAGAGTCAATATTTGCAACTACTGAACTATTGTATATATACACATATGTATGTATATATACACCGTTAGAAGTCATATGTTATGCACAGTGTCAGTCCCTGGTGCAATATCTCTTATACTTGTGGAAATTGGCTGAAGGGCATTTTCTCTCACTCTTACTGAATTGTTTAAGATCTTAGTGGAATTGAGACATATTAAAATGAGTAAACGGTGCAGCAAGCAGAGTTAACTAACTTCAAATCAAAGCCTTCACCACACTGTGCCTGCCACTACGTCTCTCGACTAATGTGAACAGATAAAGTCCAGGGCCACTTTAATCCAATACAAGTGAAATCCATCAAAGTCTTTATGAAGGATCGTTCTGTAAGGATGAAAAGTAAGAGTGATAAAAGGTCAAAGGTGAAGGCCCTTGCTAATAACAGAAGCTCTGTGGAGCTCTTATGCATCATTCAGTAGTCATGTGTAATGAAGGGTCACATATGCTAATGAAGGCCTTTGTTTCATTTTCCTGTGGGAAATGGTTAGGGCTGTGAGTAACGGTCCTGATAACTAAGTGCTTTTCATATTCACTCAAATATATGTTATCCTTTGGACCACTGAATATGGAAAAGCAATGATTTCACTATTTGACCTTTTAATAATAGTACAATGCAACTAAGGCATTTTTGTCCTAATTTCAGCTGGATGTTAAAGTAGTTAGATTTATTCTTTTGTAGTTTTGTGTCCTCAGTCCATACGACATGCAGGCAAATGGGTGGCACAACCGCAAGCTCTACTATTCAGCACACTGATGAGCTTAAACACATAAACATACAGAAACAGTGATAATGTAAAATAAAAATGAACATAAAAAAACTTACATTCTAGGAGCTAAAAAATTCACTGCCCAGTTTCAGTTAATGCAACAAACACAATTCATGTAGTCATGCAATGGGTGGAAGACAATTAAATTAAGCAACAAAATGTTCAGCAATTGTTTTGATTTTGCTTTACCAAGTAAAATGCACAGAATGAGTTACATATACACCTCTGAAAATAATTCAAAAAACAGTTTGCAGAAGAATTTGAGGAATTCATAATTTGTTTTGGTTTTTGCACAATTCTTTTATTATGAACTAACTTAAACATAAAACATCTGATCCACTGAGTCAATGACATCCATATACAATGCACATCAGACTATGAAAAGCCAAAATGGTTGAAATATTTTTAAACAAAAAATACAGTAAAATATCTATTTCACTGAGTCAATCGGTGTCACGTTCTTGTGAATGGAGGCACACAAAGACGAAGGTAATCCAAATAACATTTAATAGTAATCCAAAATGATGAAGATTCATAAAAACACAGGGCAACACAAGCAGTATACACAACTTATCACAGGCAGCTAACTGAACTGAAAGGGGATCTTAAGTAGGGTGAGAATACTAGCAACAGACAGGTGCGGATGATAACTAATCAAACACAGGTGAACTGAATAAACTAACCAAAGGATGACAGAAACTAAATGAAAACACAACAAAAGAAGTCCATTACTGTGACAATAGGTGCATCCCAATTTGCGTACTTATGCACTATTCTGTGCCGTTTTGTAGTATAAATAGTGCGAGTAGTGTGTTCACACTGAAAATTCCAAAAAGAAAAAGTGCACTTTAAATACCTGGATGATGCACTTAATAATAATAATAAAAAAAAAGTGTGGAATGTTGGACACCTCATGCACTCAGCTGTCGCAGATTTAATTACATAGTGAAAATGTATACACTACACAGCTGAGTACATAATATAAGTGCATAGTGTATAGTGTGTCATTTGGAACTAATGACATCTGGAATCCTTTGGGAGATTTTTGTCATGGCACGTCACAATGCTCGTGTCCGAAATAGATACAGTGCAAGGCTGAGCTTACTTTAGACTTAACTTTAGGCTTTTATAATGACACCAACTGGCATGGATGACTGGTGTTTGTTTACTAACATCAGTCGCTCCACACCAAAGCTTATGTTTTGTTTGTATTCATCTGTTTTATTTTAGTTAAGATTTTTTTTTTTTTTGTCTCATAATGCATTAATATTAATAATTTTTGTGTGTGCATTTTTGATGTTTTGTATTACTACAGCTGGGTGTTTCAGGCTGCTTAGAGAAGTGGGAAATTGACTCCATGGAGGTAGTACTGAATGTATCATGCAAATTAAGTGCAAGTTCTTGCAATGTTAAATGTTCATACCCTTTCCATATATATATATATATATATATATATATATATATATATATATATATATATATATATATATATATATATATATATAAACGGAACTATTATTTTAGACAAATCTAATGTACTGCAGACATAGCGGAGCTGCACAAGCCTATGACAATGAAGCCAGAGCAGGCGGGGTCATCTAGATATATAAGCAGGCATTTCACCATAGGATTCTCAGATTCCTTCTCCTTCAGCGACGACGATGATCTTCGCTGATCTATGAGTCTCTGAACAAGCCGACAGATCTCTCTCTGCTTGCCTGATTTGCTGCTTCTCTCGCTGCCCTCAGTGTTACAGCAGCAGTGGTCATGGCTTTTCCCCTGCCACCATTCGGTGAACATATTCAAAGAGCAAATTTCTAAGAGCAAATTTTTGGCGGTGTTGTTTTAAATGCCACGCCGTTATTACAGCGTGTGCAGGTCTCTCCTGCATGCTGATGACGGCCACAGTGAGTGCGGTTCCTGCTAGGGGAAATCCCATGAGGAAGCCGCCCTCACGGAGGCAAACTGTTCTCACTGCAAGAACATGAATATCCCCACTCTGCACTCGCGGATAGCTCTCTTTTCAGAGAGCAACTCCGCCCCTAGCGTCCTCCTGTTTCCTTCCCCCCAGGGACCTGTAAGGAAAAAACAGGGGGGCAGAGGATCTCAGCAGATCTCAGGTCCCGCGTGCCTCACTCTCTCCACACAGATAGGCTTCCCCCATACTCTTCACTCAGCCAGACCAGTGTCTCTCCGCTCTCATGAGCAACCTGATCTCGTTCGGTGGTAGTGACGTCAAGCGGCTTGATGACAGCATGTCATTAACTGCCTCGGGCGCAGATCAGCTGTCGGGCTCAGTCATTGACCTCACCCCCTTGCTGCAGTCCAAAGCCAGCGACGCCAAACCTGGGGTGGATGGCGAATTATTCCATGTCCTCTGCCCTCACCTCCATAGATGCCGCTGAAGCGAAAGTCTACAAGAAGCTGCCTCCCTTGGATGAGACTGTGGCCACGCACCTCTGCCCGCCCACTGCCACTGGTTGGAAAGCAAAAGTCACTCACTCCTCCAAGGCGTGCAGAACTACATCTGCCCTTGCGGGACAAGCGTACTCTTCGGCCAGCCAGGTGGTTTCCGTGCTTCATTCAGTGGCAGGTTCCGCCCCAAGCTTGTTGTCACGGACGCCTTTGTATCAAGGCAGACCAGGCCTGTGTGGCAGCTCTGGCCCCTTGGAAGAGCCCCCAGTGGCTGGAAAAGGGCATGACTATGTGCATGGTCTACAGAAGGAAGGTTGTCTCAAAAGATGCGTTGGAGAGCTTTGTGTGAGGGCAAACAAGCTTTCAGCTCCTGGTCAAAGGAGGAAAGCTGGTTGCACATCAACTGCCTGGAAGCTCTGGAGCAGCCCTAAAAGTATTACTTCTCATGAAAAGTGGCTTTACACCAGATGCTCACCAGTGCCAACTACAGGCTTTGGTGACACACAGGCAGGTAAGACAGTTAAACTTTGGTGATGTGAACCATTTTTATTTCCAAAATATAATAGTGTATAACAAACAATGTTCTGTAACTTTTTTTTTTTTTCTCATTGATTTAATGATTTTTACTATACTGTTATATCAGCTAAAATTTGAATATTTAGGTGCCTTTATTCAGCTTACATTTATCCAAAATGTTTGGCTTATAGATGTGATGCTTAGGTATAATTTGGTGGAATACTTGATTGTTTTTTCTTAATTGTTTAATGTAAGTTTACTTCCATAAGCCACTTTCTGTGCAAAGTTATGCTCAAATTTTGTTTCAGGTATAAAGTTGTGTTTACTGATATAGTGCAACAATTAAATATATTACACCAGAAAAAAAAAAAAATTCTTCTGTGTGTGCATTAATAATTGATAAATAAATGGTTACTTTACATTAAGGTTCACTTTCACACTACTAACATCTATAACTCATTAATAAATGTTCACAGGTTCACAGGTTCACTTTACATTAAGGTGCACTTTCACAGGTTACCAATGTTTATAATTCATCAATAAATGGTTCACATGTGTTCACTTTACATTAAGGTTCACTTTCACAGGTTACTAACATTTATAACTCATTAATAAATGGTTAAAATGTGTCCACTTTACATTAAGGTTCACTTTGTCACAGGTTATTAACATCTACATTTAGGTTCACAGGTAACTAATATTGGATAATATTGGAAAACCACAAATATGACACCCTTCAGTCTCGCTACAATAGCCTATGTTTATGCATCATGAAATAAATCAGGAATCTGGTTTTGAGTAAAATAAGTATAAACAAATATATATTTTAAGCATTTATGACATGTGAGTGAATAAAAATGGCTCACTGTTTGGCAGGTTATTGGCAAATTATTTTGGCAGATTATTTATAATGTGTTTGTAAATGAGTTACTAGTCATTTATGAACACTTTTATAAACCTTTACAAAGGGAACCTTTATGTAAAGTGTTTCCAATATTTGATACTATAATAAGATGAGACAAGAATGGATGTTTTGACTGACAGCCTTTCAGAGGAAACTCTGTTGAATAGCAGACAGCTTGAGATAGCAAACAGGTTCAGACTGTGAAGCAAGAGTGTGAGAGCTGTGCAGAGTGTATGTATGTGTGTGTGTGTGTGTGTGTGTGTGTGTGTGTGTGTGTGTGTGTGTGTGTGTGTGTGTGTGTGTTAGCAGTTGGTTTTCCTAAAAGTGTTCTAAAGGTAAGTCATGCGGAACAGACACGCTGTACACTTTTCATGTGTGTTTCTGTAGAAGTGCTCCAGTAGATTTAGAAAGTGTGTAACCCACCAACATGGCAGTGATGGGCCAAATAACAGAAGCTCTGCTCAGTGCATTTGAAGTCATCTCTCTTAAAGACCTCCTGTGTCTGTGGTGAGCCAGTGATAGATCGTCACCCAAGCATTCTCTGACACTCAATCCTAGAATCTGTGATTATAAAATGTCTCATGCATTTCTGCACACCACCATATCAGAGCATGAAAAAAAAAAAATAATAATAATAATAATTTTGTTCCTCTCCACAGATAGGCTGAGGTTGATATACGTGTTTGTGTGAGAGTGTTTCTGCAAGCACCCTTATTTGTGACCCCACTGCCCTCACAAAAGAAATGGATTTCTGGAATCATTTGTTCAGATATTCTCACTTTATTTGTATTTTAGAATACTTTTTATCCAATTTCTCTTGTTGTGTGTCTATATATGACAGACAATTTTTTATAACATTTGTTATCTGTATCTATATGCATAAGATTTACAAAATGTCTGATTTGCTGCACATGTATAGATTTTTTTATATAAACAGTAGAGCTTTTATTGCATTTTTATTAAAAATCAACATTAAAAAAAACAATACATTATTTTTAGAAGTCTTTTGCTATGACATGACACAAAAATAGATGCAAGTGGGCTCTGTGAACATCACAAATTGTTTGTAATGACCTACAAGCTTTTCACTTGAGTATTGTACACTCACCTAAAGGATTATTAGGAACACCTGTTCAATTTCTCATTAATGCAATTATCTAATCAACCAATCACATGGCAGTTGCTTCAATGCATTTAGGGGTGTGGTCCTGGTCAAGTCAATCTCCTGAACTCCAAACTGAATGTCAGAATGGGAGAGAAATTTTGAGCGTGGCATGGTTGTTGGTGCCAGACGGGCCGGTCTGAGTATTTCACAATCTACTCAGTTACTGGGATTTTCACGCACAACCATTTCTATGGTTTACAAAGAATGGTGTGAAAAGGGAAAAACATCTGTTATGCGGCAGTCCTGTGGGCGAAAATGCCTTGTTGATGCTAGAGGTCAGAGGAGAATGGGCCGACTGATTCAAGCTGATAGAAGAGCAACATTGCAGGCTTGGTGGTGGTGGTGTAATGGTGTGGGGGATGTTTTCTTGGCACACTTTAGGCCCCTTAGTGCCAATTGGGCATCGTTTAAATGCCACGGCCTACCTGAGCATTGTTTCTGACCATGTCCATCCCTTTATGACCACCATGGACCCATCCTCTGATGGCTACTTCCAGCAGGATAATGCATCATGTCACAAAGCTCAAATCATTTCAAATTGGTTTCTTGAACATGATAATGAGTTCACTGTACTAAAATGACCCCCACAGTCACCAGATCTCAACCCAATAGAGCATCTTTGGGATGTGGTGGAATGGGAGCTTCGTGCCCTGGATGTGCATCCCACAAATCTCCATCAACTCCAAGATGCTATCCTATCAATATGGGCCAACATTTCTAAAGAATGCTTTCAGCACCTTGTTGAATCAATGCCACGTAGAATTAAGGCAGTTCTGAAGGTGAAAGGGGGTCAAACACAGTATTAGTATGGTGTTCCTAATAATCCTTTAGGTGAGTATATATTCTCTGCAAGCTGTCCTTGTGTACATAGTAAAATGACCACCATTACATTTGTATATTGCACACATTCTAAAAACATAAATGTCAATGAGTGGGTGATTATAATGGTGTCTTCACTGACAGTGTGTTTGGAAAAAAATGCTATATACAACTTGAAATACTTATATTTTAGGCTAGATTATAATCATACAGGCACTGAAAATAGAATGCATCCATACATTTAGGGCTGATATAGATTTATCATCAAGACACAATGGTATGATGCAGTATTATATTAACATACTACTGTAATTTCTTTCTATACTCAAAAGTACATACTGTACAGCACTTTCTTATCACAAGTGCAGTACTTATTTTTGATACTCAGTAGAAAGTTAGGATTTAGCCCGTCCATACTGTTCCATGCTATGCTATTCTATTCTTTGGTTTGTGCTATTAAAATGATATTCTATTTTAATAATAATAATTCCTTACATTTATATAGTGCTTTTCTGGGCACTCAAAGCGCTCTACTTAGAAGGGGGGAATCTCCTCAACCACCACCACCATTGTATTATTTTCTGTTTACTAGAAACAGTCACGTCACATTCTATCCCTTCCATGTTATTACATTTCCATTTTATTTTATTCCATTCTGTTAATAACTAAAATTGTCACATTCTACGCTGTTATGATTCTAACATTCTATTATTATTCGAACTTTCTAATGATTCTATTCTATTCTATTCTATTCTATTCTATTCTATTCTATTCAGTCCAGCCATTAATGCTGCAATTACAGAATCAGCATCTGTGGAGGATGCCGTGATGTTTCAGGCTAAAATTATGTTGTTCAATTGTTCAAAATGACCCAAAACAGGACAGAAGGGTACGAAAATGCATTAGCTGTAAGTGGATTGTGTTTTACAACAGCCTGCGGTGACAATTCCTACAATGATCATCAATAGCATGTTCCAGAATAGTCACTTCTGTAAATACCTATTATGAGTTAATGGTAGCATTGTGAGAGATCCCTCAACCAAAACGGTGATTCCCATGATCACTATTGTCTGGCTGTTTACAAAGCAGAGCTTTCCCCCCACCTTCTTCATAGAAAGGTGATAATAATGCTAATAAAACTGCCTGCTTGTGTCCAGGCAGCATTGCCAATGCTCTTACTCACAGCAGGGAAGCATTCGGTAGGGTGCATGCAGACAGAATTCCCTCAACAACAGCTTGGAGCCTGAACATTGCTGTGCTCAAACTAATTGGATTACACTGACAGTAATCCACTACCTAGCTTCACACATGCCATCTAATAAATTGCACCAATATCAGTTGAGGGTGGAGATTAAAAAATATTATTCAGAGAATGAAGTAAGTTTACCTCATTTTGATTAATAAAAGGATTACCTTTCTACATACTGATAATGAAAATAAAGTGCCTTGAACTGGCCTACATAGTTATCATTATTAATACTGTCAGGGATAATGATGCTAATAATTATAGCTGTGATAATCAAAATTATATTAATAGTCAGTGTCAGTGTCAGTGCCTCATAACAAGCTTGCTCGTTATAGTTTAGCAATTAGTTATTCATTGTTTTAATTAGCTCGTTATCTCTGTTTATAAGTTAAAATTGACCTTCCATGAGTTTTTTTTTTTAACATCTACTGCTTTTTTTTTTTTTTTTTTTTTCTTTTTTTTTCTTTTTTTTTTACCTCTGTTTGTTTTGCTTGCTTGTTTTAATTAGAATAGTTTTAATTTTTAGAATTTGCAGTAGTGTTCAGAAATGTATTAAAGACTTTCAAAAGATCCTGATGCTTGTAGTAGGCCTATTTATCTTCCTTTTCAAAAGACCTGGGCCACCTGGGTAGCAGAGGCTACCTACTATCACAAGGATATTAATGTAATTGGTCACTGTACTAAATGAGAAGTATTCGTTTCCGGGTTTCAAACAGAGCATCTTGGAAAACACAGAGCTCCTTTTTATCACGACGGTTTAAAATACATCATTAAATGTAGCTTCACAAAGAGCTGCTACAGTTATTCAGTTAACAGACAGCGTTTCCCACAGTTTTACAGAACCTTCATTAATTACAGAAATAATTTTAATACAAGAACAAACCCAGTAGAAGTGAGCTACATAGCAAAATTAGCCCATTTTTGGGCAAATGTAAAACTTTTTGTGAGATTGATGAGTATGTGTTATTTTTTATTATTATTATTTTTTTATTGTATTGGCATGTTATTAGCAATTATTCACTTTTTCTCATTATTTTATGGGAGTAAAATCAGATCTCTAGCTTTGTACCGGCACGCACTAAATTATTATTGGTCTAGCCATTTTGTCGAATACATCTGTCTCTTTATAAACCAGCTAAATGAGTATTGTTTTCCAGCAAGGGCTTTTGATATTTTTCATGAACTTTACACTAAATGTATACAATCCAAATGATACAATCAACATTCACAACTATTCAATAACAATGTACTTTTTCCATAAATACTGTAGTTACCACACACCCAAACTGGAAAGCCAAGAAAGTAACAAGTTTCCTTCTGGTAAATACAATTTGGCTTGGGCATTCATGGACTCAAGGATAAAACTTTGTGCTGTCCACAATGCAAGACATTTACAAACCATTTTTGCATGATAAACAACTGAATTTGGTATTACCACTTTTACATTCAATGTAAATAGGGTTGATCTCCTCCGTCGAGTCCATATGAAAAATGGCTGTGCAAGAATACCCTCTTATGCCCTTCTCTTATCCTTTCTCCCCTTCAATTCGCTCCCTAACATTCCTTTCAGTTTCTTCCTTTTATTCACCTGTCTTTCCATCCCATTCCTTTTCTTGCTTTCCTCATCTGGCTGACCTTATCTCTGTGGCTCAATCATCCTACAGGCTGAACTGGACGAATGTTTCTGATGGTGAACAAAAAGGTGTATGGGGGGCTTGTAAAGGGGAAAATCTCACTAAGATTGCCACTTTTCTACTGAAGAGACTGTAATAAAATGAAATATGACAGATGTTCTCTGTCACCCAGGCAGGCACAATTCAGCCTTTTGTCTCGCTATAGCTCCCACCTTACCCTCCCCTCCCTCCTATCAATCTCTCCCAGTCTGCCCTGCTGCACATGCACTGCACCATATTTACATATTTGCTGTAATTGACATTTTCCATTTGGCAGGTTCTATATCTCCTGGCTGCCGTCACCTTGGAAACAATCACAGGGCCTCAGGTTAGCAAGTTAGCACTGCTGACTGGAGGGCAACTCACCTCATCTCTAACATTCCCAACCTTGACTAGAAACCCCTCTCTTCCCCTTAGAGACAGTTTAAGCAGCTAAATAGTCTATTGTAAGACTTGATTATGTTTAAGGATTAATAATAAATGTATTACGCTACTTAGTTAAATTAGCATTGACATGTTGTCCATGCATTCCTCTCGTTTCCTAGTAGGTTTATGTCTCCAGTGAAAACAATTTTACTTCAAGCCAAGCATTGAATTTAACCAGTGTCTGCCTTTCTAATTTGACCTTCTAACAACAAGGTTATCTTGAATTTCAATCCCACAGTTGCAACTAGGGAAAGGAAATCCAATGAATAAGAAAACGGTTGAAAAATCAATGTAGCCTCAGGGCTAATCTGGGAGCTTAATTAGACAAATTTCAATGAAAGGCAGTATAAATCCAGATTCTGCACATTTCCATGTCTCTCTGCTGGTTGAAGACTAAGACCTGGATGAAGATAAATGTTCCAAACAACAAATGAGAGCAGCAGGTTTGTATTACCCCACAGCATTTGGTGGTTAAAAGTGAATAAACAAGTAAGATAAAAATGTAATTAAAAATGAAGAGATGATTTTACTTGGCAAAACCCATAAGATTTTAGACAGACTGAGTTTAGACAGCATTAATTCCGCAAATACAAGAAAAACAGTACACATTATGGACAGTGTGGGACTTTTGAATCCATTCCTCCACATTCTCCTTCAGCTAACTGGAGTGTATGACCTTGTAATAAATTTAGGTTGTCTTTAGGCAAAAAGGATCTGGGAGAAGTAAAATGTAATTTTAGGTAAGCCTTGTAGTTTTTATTTGAACACCTGAACAATGTTTAACAGTTTGCAAAAAAAAAAAAAAAAAAAAAAAAAAAAACTTTGGGCACATTTTTTCTATAAATGTTTATAATTTCAGTACAACACATTATTTTACTTCGTCTTGAAGGCAGAGTTTACCCAAAAGGACTTTATGTAGTTACTTTAATTTTGTATTCATCCCGTATGACATTTCTTCATCCACAGAAAAATAGCGGATCAATCAGCCTAAATCACCATTTAATTTCATTGTATTATTTTTCCATATGAGGAAAAAAAGTGTCATTCAGCCTAATATTTCCTTTTATATTCCACAAATGAAAAAATAAAATAAAATACAGGTTTGAAAGAATGTGAGCAAATATCGACAGCATTTTCATTGTTGGTTGAATTATCTCTTTATGAGCATTCCCTATAGCCAGACAATTAGGCTATAGCCCAAATAAATATGCAAATATTAAAGTTAAAAAAGCCTTTAGGAAGTCAATAGAAAATGCTATTTTGAGTTGTATACATATTAACATATTAGATCACACTATTTGATTTTGATTGGTCAGGTGCAGGATTATGCAGTGAAGTATTTTTTGTAATGACCTATATTTGTCCATATACTGTACATATCTGCATGTCTCTCCTATCACTCCACAGTCTCTTTCTTTACACACGATTTAAAACTTTCACCTTGAATCAAAATCAGTAATGAGTAAAGTAATTAAATAAATAAATTTTATTAAACAAAAACAGCTCTGGATTATCATCCAAAATTGAGTTCTACTTCACCTCAAACAGCTAGCATTCATAATAACGGACTTCTTATAGTCCCCTTGAAAATCAGCATTCTATTTACTTTTATTTAAGTAACTGTTGTATATTTAGGGATGAGTAAACTCTGCAAACACTGATATTAAAGCTGTATTTCTTGGGCTTGATTACTTTCATAGTTGAATGGCTGCAGTAACTCAAGCAATGAATGTTTTTGTGGCTGAATGAATCTGATGAAAATGATATAAATGCTGCAACCAGAGGGTGCCAGTCTGTTCTCAGCTGCCCCATGCTAGTTCCAGACAGCGTGTCTAGTCCCACTCCATTCCATTTGTCCGAGAGAGAGAGGGGGAGACAAATGAGAGAAGGATGCAGAGAAAGATAAATGGCTAGCGGGGATGGAGTCAGATGCAATGCTAAATTGAAAGGGAAAGATTTTGATCAGTTTGGGTCCTTTCATGCCAGCTCCTGCAGACTGTGGTATGTTCATTTGTTGGTATTTAGCACTGCACAGCCATATAGAGTAACACACCCTAAACATAGACACAAGCTTTGTGACATATAAAGAAATTGGGTTGAATTTTAAAGACTTTTGATTTAAAGCTGCCAAAAAAGTTATTGGAGTCTCTAAAAGAGAACAAATGAAACTACAGTTGATGTTTCTATAGACACCATTAACTAGACTTATTAGATTACTGTAATCTTTCTGAATCATTCATTTAGATAGACATCTTTTCATTCATAACTCACACACCTCCCATGGCTCAACCACCACCCAGCCCACCCTCCTCTTGGCTTTAATTAGTTGTGGATTAAATTAAAGGCTATAGGTTCATGTTAATTGATTTATCTTGAGAGTCCATAATTACAGCCTCTGAATGGAGATCTTTGCAGTGTCGCTGGAAGCTCTAAGAATTTGTGTTTGTGTGTGTGTGTGTGTGTGTGTGTGTGTGTGTGTGTGTGTGTGTGTGTGTGTGTGTGTGTGTGACTACAAGTGACTAAATATGTACAGTATGTGTGCATGTATGAATGTGTTTGCATACTCGTGCATAAATAATTGTGTGTGTGTGTGTGTGTGTGTGTGTGTGTGTGTGTGTGTGTGTGTGTGTGTGTGTGTGTGTGTGTGTGTGTGTGTGTGTGTGTGTGTGTAAATTTCAGGGCCTTTACCAGTTAATGCATAAAACCCGAGGCAGCTTAGAGATTATCAGGCACTCAAAAAGGTGACCATAAGGAGAGGTGATACAAATAGATGTAATGGCACTGCAATCAGACACAATTACAGCCTTGTCATGGATGTAATTGCTTTGTTAGCGCCACTGAGTTTATCTTTTTTATGTTTCACTCATTTTGCTGGTCTAGTGAATTTGCTCTTTGTTAGTGACCCTGTCATCTATCTATTTGTTTTAACAAACACTGTTAAAATTTACAATTATCTTACTGTTATGAGATCACTGGCCCTTGTTTGAGCTGTCAGTCTAGTTCACACAGACAGGTTCATAGTTTTATGTATTTATCTGTGTGCTTATCCATTGGATTTTGTACAGAATGAGTTTAATGCAATCCTCAGTGGGTGTTAGGAGAGAGAAAGTCATGCAGAAAGAGCTTGCCCATATATTTACATAGTCAGATAATATATACGTTTTACCATCCTGTTTTTTTTCTTAGACATGTTCTTTTTGACTGAGACAAATAAGGTCACTTGCGCGTACACACACACACACACACACACACACACTTTAATCCAACAAGCAAAGGTTTACACACACACACGCGCACACACACACGCGCACACACACACACACGCACGCACACGCACACACACGCACACACACACGCGCACACACACACACAGGAACTCTGGGATGACATTAAACAGCAGACAAAGAACTGGGAATTGAGAACACTTTAAATATAAAGACACCAATGGGAAACACCTGGGAGCAAATGAACTAATTAATCAAACACAGCTGGAGACGAATGCACACAATGAGGACAGGAACAGGAAGGACCAAATAAGAGCAAACAGGAGCATTTGCTGGATCTATTCTGCTTTAGCTGAATCTATTATGCTTTAGCTGAACATTATCTTTGGCTTTAGCTGTCAATCATCAGATCCTCCTGTCTGCCCTCTCATCACTAGACATCAAAGGGATTCCACTTCGCTGGTTTGAATCCTGTCTCACTGCTAGGTCTTTTAAGGTGGCTTGGGGAGGGGAGGTATCCAAAGCACATCAACTTGTCACTGGGGTTCCTCAGGGATCAGTTCTTGGACCCCTCCCCTTCTCCACATACAGTACACGACATCACTGAGTCCCATCATACAGGCAACATGGCCTCTCCTACCATTGCTATGCTGATGACACACAGCTCTATTTTTCATTTCAACCAGATGATCCAACGGTAGCTGCACGGATCTCAGGCTGCCTGGCGGACACCTCGGCTTGGATAAAAGAATGTCACGTACAGCTCAACCTGGCAAAGACTGAGCTTCTTGTCTTCCCTGACACTCCTACTCTACAGTATGATTTCTCCATCCAGCTAGGTTCTTCTACAATTACCCCATCAACTTCAGTCAGAAATCTTGGTGTAACCTTTAATGACCAGCTGACCTTCAAAGACAACATTGCAAAGACTGCTCGATCTTGCAGGTTTGCATTGCACAACATCAGAAAGATCAGGCCCTTTCTAATGGAGCATGCTGCACAACTTCTTGTCCAGCCCCTTGTCATTTCTAGCCTGGACTACTGCAATGCTCTTCTGGCTGGCCTTCCATCAAGCACAATCAAACCTCTACAAATGACTCAGAATGCAGCGGCACGACTGGTCTTCAACAAGCCCAAAAGAGCCCATGTTACACCTCTCTTTATCTCCTTGCACTGGCTACCGGTTGCGGCTCGCATCAAGTTCAAGACATGATGTTTGCATATAGATGTTTGCATATAGAACAGCCACAGGCTTAGCACCCGCCTACTTCCACTCACTACTACGAATCTACATCCCCTCCAAAAGTCTGAGATCCACAAGTGAGCGACACCTTGTGGTACCATCACAGAGAGCCTCAAAATCACATTCCAGAACATTCTCGTTCACCATTCCTGGCATCATAAAGAAAAACACACAATTGACTTTCTCTTTATTTATTCCTTCTTTTTCTAGCTTGTACTTATTTGAACAATGTCTAAAACTTGGCATTACAAGCACTTCCTATGTCTGTTTGCCTCTTTAAGAAGAATCGCTTTATGTATCCCTTATATGTAAGTCGCTTTGGATAAAAGTGTCTGCAAAATGACTAAATGTCAGGGCTTGACAGAGCTGCGGCTGACAGGCATGAGTGCTGAACAAACACGTGACATAATTGGATTTTCAGATGCTTTTTTTATTACGATCCATAAAATTTATATTTTGTGTTGTAGTGTTTAGTATAGTGTTGTTAGAAGTGTATGTTTATGTCACTGTCTTAATGAGCGAGTCATTCAATTATTCATTCAACCATTTCTTTCAAACTCCTGATTTATTCAATAAACGAAGCAAGTGACTGTCCTTGGCTATGCCTGAAATCACATACTTTCTTGAGTAGGTACTTATTTTTAATAAGTAAATACTTTGCAATGCTGAAAAAGTTTATTCCTTTTGTAGTATCAATGTATGTAGTATGAATGTAATCCCGACATTCATTTGCACTTTGTTATTGTCATGTGACCTACTGTACCAGCGTAAGTTGGGTCGCTTCACTGTCATTAAAAAATCCTCTCCCATGGCATCAGATGGACACTTCAAAATCTCACAGAAAGCAACAGTTCATCTAGGTCAGCGGCCCTCAATTCCAGTCTTCGCGCCCCCCTGCTCTGGACATTTTGTATGTTTTTCTTATGGCTTCAGACGTTTGTTCTATTCAAACGTAAGTGTCCTGCGAATTGGACATCACAGGATATTCCGCCATGATTCCAGTTCGAAGTGAACGTATACCTGTATGTTCCATTCAAAGTGCATTTTAGTGTGCAAGACGTGAATTTAAATTGTTTTTATTTACAGAGGTATATGATGTCTCACTTGTCCGTTTGTAAAGATGTTGCACAGCGCAAATCAGTGAATGAATGTTCCGAAGTGAGGTAACTTCAACAGAATTCCCTTGCTCAGGGAGTAGGGAGCAATTAACATTGTGTAGGGACCATGTCAATGGGAACACAGTTCATGCACGGAGCTCACTTCTAACTAGCTGATTATCTGAATTAGGTGTGTTAACAAAGAGAGACATGCAAAATATGCAGAGCACAAGCCCAGCACAAGGACTGAAATTGAGAACCACTGATCTAGGTCATACTATTCTTGTCACATACTGTTTTTTGCATACTGTATAGTAGTAAAGTATTTGATTTTGGATGCAAACCTTATGAATGGGTCACTGCTCACTTGTTTTGTTCAAAAAGATTTATTAATTAACAATACACCGCTGCATATTTTCATAATTCTCTTGTTTATTTAACTGTTGTATAAAATCAACATCAGATTTGCAATTGAGCATATGTTCGGGGAAAAAGAGCACTCTTGCTCATGTTATACATATATCTTATGATATAAGTATATGACCAAAACTCATAAAAAGGCTTTTTTTCACCTCATATCTTGAATTTTAGGAACATATAGCCATACATATGTATACATAGATGAGGCTGCACAATGTTGTGCCATCTTGGAAAACTCATTGATTTTTAAATTGATTCAAACAGTCAAATGTGGCAACTACCAATACATATCTATACATATATCTGCATCACACAGTCAGTTCTGCATCATGTTCGTCACTAAGCATTCAGTGTAAGATGATGTAGGCTATGTTAAATGCGGTACCAATTTAACTGTGAGATCTGATCCATGACCTCATAAGAAATGGATTGTGAATAGGGATTCATTTTCTTTAAGCAGAGTTTGTTGTACAGTGTTTGTTGTTTAATCAAAAGTGTAGTAAAGTAGCTCAAAAGGGGTTTATTAATAATTAATCATAACTTATAAGAATAATACATAATTAATTTTAAATATTTGCCTTTTGAGCTAATTTGCTACAAAATTCTGGTATTTTTCCAAATTACAGAAGACGCAGATGAATTATTCCCAAAATATTCCTTCTTGTGTCTGTGTGAACACTTTTGCTCCAGAGCACCAACCCCCATCTGTTAAGTGACCTATGATTGATAGTTCATTATTAGCTTAACTGCGATTACTCCTCAGATATTACCACATTGATAATGTTTGATTCTCCTTTAATAGCTTACTTCTGCTACATTTATAATGTGTTATTTCTACCAACCCAACCAATAATGAATTCCTTCTCATCCCATTCATAAACATCCCTCTAATTTGAGGTAAAGTGTTAGAGGGCAAAGTAATTCTCCTGCTGGAATGCATGGATGCGGTCATGGAAATATGGATTTTCACAGTTCATCCATGTGTAAAATCCCATTTGGGAAGAGTTGGGATATGAGCCCTTCAGCTCCAGTAATGTGTGAGTAGAACAGGCTGTTTTATCACGCTGAGACATGGCTGGCACCTCTACATCTGTAAATGCTGCTTTCCTGCAAACCATGTTTCGGTAACACTTTCTATGAAGCCCGTTTTTATAAAACATTTTAAGGGTATTCTTAAGGCATTATAATGAATGAATAATGCATTATAAAAAAAACTGTATAATATGCTGTATCATCTCATAAATAATCATAAGAACAGTTTTAATTTATTATAATACCTACTTATTTGTGGTTATAGCTTTTAAGAATATGATAATTTATAATACACAATGAAGTTGCATCCACTGAACTTAAAATTAATTATATTTCCCAGTTTTAATGTATTATAAGTCTCATATCTTGCCATTGTTTAAGATCTGCACAATAACTTAACAGTAACATCTTATTACTTGTTTTTACTGTAAAATGACAAATACAAAGTCTTCATGAAAACATCCAAAAGGCTTTATAATGTGGTCTTATTATTTATAAGTGGTCTTTGTCCGCTTTAAGTAACTTCGCTTTATTTAAAGCAGACAAAGACTACTGATAAATAATAATAACAACTCACAGGAAACACTTAAAAACATTCAACCACTCCTAACCTCTCACAAGATGCAGTAAGATAATGTGCAGATCTTAAATAAACAATGGCAAGATATGAGACCATAAGTGGATTTAATATGGTATTCAGTGTGTGTTATAAATATTAATACTCTTAAAAGTTATAACCACAGATGCATAAGTATCATAATTGTTGTTATGATTACTCATGAGATGATACATTATATATATATATATATATATATATATATATATATATATATATATATATATATATATATATATATATATATATATATATATATATATATATACATACATACATATGAATACCCTTATAATGTATTATAAATATGGGCTTCATGGAAAGTATTACCCATGTTTCTATTAAAAGCTGGAAAAAAAGGAAAGAGTCTTGATGTCTTAAAGATCATAATGAAAGCTGGACAAAGAAAGTTTATCAGTTTTGACAAACATTCTGCCTTTGTGGCCCTGTCTAAAGTCATATTAATTGAAATCTTAATGACCTTTAGGTGTCCTTGGCAAACAGCTGTGCCTGCAGACTTGCAAATGAAGGACGGGATGTCTGAAAGCCCCCACTCAGACATATACCTCCCATGGGAAACTGTCTGTGTATGGCTGCCAGGGGTCTGAAATGTCTTATCACTGTCATTTAGGATGGCTGCAGAAAAAAAGGCATTAACGTTGCATTCTTTTGGAATAAACATTCAACCATAACAACTGGAATCAAACAGCTCCTCATGCTGCTATGTGCAATTAAAAAGAGGCATCCTGCTGGTTCTAACACTGTTAAGAAAGTAGCAGCTAAAATCACATTCATCTGACATGAACACAGGTGGGGACAAGCCAACACTGTGTTGTTGCATCTAAATAACATAATTGTAATCCTATTCAGTTATGGGCATTAATTAGGCATGTGCTGGTGGAGAGGTGTTGGACACATGATAAATAGGCCATTTAACATCCCCAATTAAGCAAATGTTGTCCCTGTGCATATGGAAACAGCTCAGTGACTGTGGCTGAAGCATTGAAATTGATATTTTCTCTATCTCATTCTCTTTTTTTATCATTATGTGGATGATAGTATGCTGGTTTAGCTGGAGATGAATTTCTGTGCTTTTGTCATTTTCTGACCGTGGGGACAGGGGGATGGGGAAAGGAGGGCAGAGAGAGGGATTGGAGTTGGCAGACGAGTGTAGCTTGAAAAAAATGGTGGCAGAGACATAAAATTTGCTCTGTCCTCTCCATTTGCCCCCTCCAAGAGGCAGTGACACAAGATTGCAAGACCGTAGCTATACCGATGAGCTTATTGACCTCCCTTCCCCCATTTTCTGCACACACTGTGTTTCACATTCATAACTCACTATAATTGTGTTTCAGAAGTGGTTATCAGAATACTATAACCCATATATACAGTATGTGTGGAGACAGCACACAGAAACGCATTTGGGGATTGGTAGATGATAGTCAAGGCCACTTTAGGTGTCTGTAAATTTATACCACTTGATTTCAGTTCCTTCTTCTATTCTAAAAGGTAAAAGACCTTACCAATATGCTGGTGGTTCTTGCTTTCTTTTTTCTATCTCCCATTCTCCTGTCTGCGCTGCAAAAAAAAAAAAATGTAAACAAATAAAAGAATTAATCGGTAGCATCCTGTTCCGCATGTACAGTATACTATGTACTTGTTATAGTAACTACAATAACTGTGTAATAACTATGTACTAACTCTGAACCTACCCCTTAACCTAACCCTAATCTATGTAGTTACCTTATATTATCAGTACTTTTTTATCAGTTTTGGGCTGTGATTATTAGAAAAATAGGCCTTATCATGCCTCTATTTCTGTCTTTCATTTTCACTTCACTGTTATGTAATATCACTTTGTTATCAGTATAGCATCACATAGACTGTGTATTTATGGGCTGGTGCAACAACACATCATTACTTAATAGAGCTCCAATTTATTTTGTTCCACATGGAATAACACAAATAGAATTAAGAAAGCTGAATTACATGGGGGAAACTCGCAAATGTTTTTATAACTCCTATATGTGACTACTGTGCTCGCTAGGACATTAGTTGTGTTACTGACAGTGGTCAGATTAGATTCTTTGTCTTTTTATATGGTCATTAGTAGAGATTGTGGAACATGTTTCCCCTGAAGGCAAATCCTCTCCCATGAGCACTTCTAATTCGTCTGACTGTTCAAAATGAGCCAGAGAAAGATGTTTGCAAATTGTGTGAGCATACCCCATGTTTAGTCTGATGTGGGATAGCTGGGAGAAGTGGACTGTATAAAGCTGCAAGAACAAAACAAAAGAGACTTGCCTTTCCTTGTCTTTTTGCCTCTCTCTCAAGCTTTTTTGTAAAAGAAGCCTTGTAATAGCTGCTCTGAAGCTCAGTCCTGCATCAATTTGTCATCCTCTCTCTTGCCCTTTCTCTCCCTCTCTCTCCTTTGGTGTAAGGTAATGGGCATGTGTGTGTGTGTGTGTGTGTGTGTGTGTGTGTGTGTGTGTGTGTGTGTGTGTGTGTGTGTGTGTCTCCTGGGAGCACGCCTCAGGGATTATAGCAAGCGGCAGAATGAAAGATTCATGACACCCAGGAAATGTGTGTGTGTGTGTGTGTGTGTGTGTGTGTGTGTGTGTGTGTGTGTGTGTGTGTGTGTGTGTGTGTGTGTGTGTGTGTGCATGTGTGGGTGCGTGCGTGTGCTCAGACTGAAAATAAGGAGCCAGGAAGAAGAAAGGAGAGAGAGAAAGCATTAGTATCGCAGATACAGTAAGAGTAATGGATGGCACCACATACTGCAGACTCAAAGGAAAAGACTCATAGACTTCTTAGTTCTTATTTGGGAGTCTTGAGCTGTTTAAGTCTGACTCAGAAAGATGTGACTCATATCAGCATAAAGTAATCACTCAGAAACACTGTGTAAAGGCATTAGATATTCAGTCAGAGCCTGCCCATCTAATCATCACACGATGCTATGAATCTTAAAGCCTATGTCGAAGTTCTATAATGGTTCTGTTTACTTGCGCATGAAAAGTAATATATGTATATATATATATATATATATATAGATATAAAAAAAAGCACTCAAAGTAAGTTCTTTGAAGGATACAGCCCATTACTGTAAGTGTTTGGAACTCCTTTTGGCAAAGGGAATGTTACCTTGACAATGCTGAGTGTGTGCAGCATCCAGCACTACATCAGTTATTACAAATAAATATTTTATCATTATTATTATTTTATTCAAATGTTGTCTAATTTTGTCAGAATTCAAATTACTGCAGTGGGATACTATTAAGCATTTTCCTGCAAAACAAATTTGCTTACATTACAATTACAAAGTGACATTTGCCAAGTATGGTAACACATACTCGGAATTGGTGCTCTGCATTTAACCTATCCAAGTGCAAACACACACTCAGAAGTAGGAAACACACCCGGGGCAGTGGGGAGCCATTTTGTTCCAGCGCCCGGGGAGCAATTGGGTGTTCAGTGCCTTGCTCAAGGGCACTTCAGCCATGGGTACTGAGGGTGGAAGAGAGTGCTGTTCATTCACTCCCCCAACCTACAACTCCTGCCGGCAATAAGACTCGAACCTGCGACCCTCAGGTTACAAGTCAGACTTTTTTTCTGTATTACATTAAAATAAATTCGAATTGAACTACACTACTTGCATTTGTATATGTAGAAATTAACTGCAACTTTTCTTCAAAATGCATTGCAATAACTCGGCACCCAAGATCATGTGATCACAAATGGAAATCACTTTCTTAAAGTGATCATTGCATACCTTTGCTAACAGACTTGTGGAAAGATACTTCGTTAAGGGATTCAGTTGTTCACTTTTGTTTGGAATGTCCCTACACATGCCATCCCCTTCCCGAAGCACCCTTCAAAGGGTGCAGAAATGCTGTTTGGAATTCAATGTATAAAGCCTGTAAGCCTCACAGCTTGGTAAATGGGGATTTGAATACATGGCATGTTAATTTAAACATATATTCTGTGTTGTCGAAATCATACTCTAGATTTAATACTGTCACATGGAATTGATGTTGATGGTGTTGAAATTATGCAGCCAAGCGATGATATATCAGATCATTATTTAGTTTTGTGCAAACTTCATATAGCTAAAACTGTAAATTCCACTTCTTGTTACAAGTATGGTAGAACCATCACTTCTACCACCAAAAGACTGCTTTGTAAGTAATCTTCCTGATGAATCCCAATTCCTTAGCATATCCAAAACCTCAGAACAACTTGATGATGTAACAGAAACTATGGACTCTCTCTTTTCTAGCATTTTAAATACAGTTGCTCCTTTACGCTTAAGGAAGGTTAAGGAAAATAGTCTGACACCGTGGTGTAATGAGCACACTCGCACCCTAAAGAGAGCAGCCCGGAAAATGGAGCGCAGATGGAGGAAAACAAAACTAGAAATATTTTGTATTGCTTGGAGGGAAAGTAACCTATCTTACAGAAAAGCATTAAAAACTGCTAAATCTGATTACTTTTTGTCTCTTTTAGAAGAAAACAAACATAACCCCAGGTATTTATTCAATTCAGTGGCTAAATTAACGAAAAATAAAGCACCAACAAGTGTTGACATTTCTCAACATCACAGCAGTAATGACTTTATGAACTACTTTACTTCTAAAGTCGATACTATTAGAGATAAAATTGTAACCATGCAGCCATCAGCTACAGTATCACATCAGACAGTGCACTATAGATCCCCTGAGGAACAGTTCCACTCATTCTCTACTGTAGGAGAGGAAGAACTGTATAAACTTGTTAAATCATCTAAACCAACAACATGTATGTTAGACCCTATTCCATCTAAGCTCCTAAAAGAGGTGCTTCCAGAAGTCATAGATCCTCTTCTGACTATTATTAATTCCTCATTGTTATTAGGGTATGTCCCCAAAACCTTCAAACTGGCTGTTATTAAGCCTCGCATCAAAAAGCCACAACTTGACCCCAAAGAACTAGTTAATTATAGAACGATCTCGAATCTCCCTTTTCTTTTCAAGATACTAGAAAAGGTAGTATCCTCACAATTATATTCCTTCTTAGAGAAAAATGGCATCTGTGAGGATTTCCAGTCAGAATTTAGACCGTATCATAGTACTGAGACTGCTCTCCTTAGAGTTACAAATGACCTTCTCTTATCATCTGATCGTGGTTGTATCTCTCTGTTAGTGCTATTGGATCTTAGTGCTGCGTTCGACACTATTGACCACACTATTCTTTTGCATAGACTAGAACACTTTGTTGGCATTAATGGAAGTGCATTAGCATGGTTTAAATCGTACTTATATGACTGCCATCAATTCGTAGCAGTGAATGAAGAGGTATCTTATCGATCACAAGTGCAGTAAGGAGTACCTCAAGGCTCAGTACTAGGGCCGTTACTCTTCACGCTTTACATGTTACCCTTGGGAGATATCATAAGGAAACACGGTGTTAGCTTTCACTGTTATGTTGATGATACTCAGCTCTAAATTTCTTCGTGGCCCAGCGAAACATACCAATCTGAAAAACTAACGGAATGCATAGTCGATATAAAAAAACTGGATGACAAGTAATTTCTTACTGCTAAATTCTGAAAAAACAGAGGTGTTAGTTATAGGGCCTAAAAGCTCTGCATGTAATGACCTAGAACGCTGTCTAAGCCTTGATGGCTGCTCTGTCAATTCTTCGTCATCAGTTAGGAACCTAGGTGTGCTATTTGATAGCAACCTTTCCTTAGAAAGCCACGTTTCTAGCATTTGTCAAATGCAGAAATGTTAATCCATGCGTTTATGACCTCAAGGTTAGACTATTGTAATGCTCTATTGGGTGGTTGTGTATGATCATATTAGCCCGGTCCTGTCAACACTGCACTGGCACCCTATTAAACATCGTATAGATTTTAAAATCTTGCTTATTACTTATAAAGCCCTGAATGGTTTAGCACCTCAGTATTTGAACGAGCTCTTGTTACATTATAGTCCTCCACGTCCGCTCCGTTCTCAACACTCTGGCAATTTGATAATACCTAGAATATCAAAGTCAACTGCGGGCGGCAGATCCTTCTCCTATTTAGCGCCCAAACTCTGGAATAACCTACCTAACATTGTTCGGGAGGCAGACACACTCTTGCAGTTTAAATCTAGATTAAAGACCCATCTCTTTAACCTGGCTTACACATAACATACTAATACACTTCTAATATCCAAATCCGTTAAAGGATTTTTAGGCTGCATTAATTAGGTAAACCGGAACCAGGAACACTTCCCATAACACCCGATGTACTTGCTACATCGTTAGAAGAATGGCATCTACGCTCATATTAGTCTGTTTCTCTCTTATTCCGAGGTCACCGTAGCCACCAGATCCAGTCTGTATCCAAGTCAGAGGGTCACTGCAGTCACCCGGATCCAGTATGTATCCAGCCCAGATGGTGGATCAGCACCTAGAAAGGACCTCTACCGCCCTGAAAGACAGCGGAGACCAGGACTAGAGCCCCAGATACAGATCCCCTGTAAAGACCTTGTCTCAGACGACCACTGGGACAAGACCACAGGAAACAGATGATTCTTCTGCACAATCTGACTTTGCTGCAGCCTGGAATTGAACTGCTGGTTTCGTCTGGTCAGAGGAGAACTGGCCCCCCAACTGAGCCTGGTTTCTCCCAAGGTTTTTTTCTCCATTCTGTCACCGATGGAGCTTTGGTTCCTTACGGCTGTCGCCTCTGGCTTGCTTAGTTGGGGACACTTCATTTACAGCGATATCGTTAACTTGATTGCAAATTATTGCACAGATACTATTTAAACTGAACTGAGCTGCATGATGACATCACTGAATTCAATGATGAACTGCCTTTAACTGTCATTTTGCATTATTGACACTGTTTTCCTAATTATTGTTGTTCAGTTGCTTTGACGCAATCTTTTTTGTTTAAAGCGCTATATAAATATATAAATAAAAAGATGACTTGACTTGACTTGACTAGTGGCCCGCACATGGTCCATTCCGACTGGCTATGCCAATTGTGTGCACGTTGTATCTTAATGTGTGATTGAGTGCATTGTTATTGAATTCCTGTTTTACTTTTCCTATATTTTCACACTTAAAACAATTATTTATTATTTATCTTGCCCCCTGGAGCAAGATCGCCCACCAACCCTAACAATTAAATCAGCAAATTGACTGGAAAAAACAAAACAAAAACAAAATAAAAAAAAAACACATTGACTGTTGCATCATCATCCTGCACATGCTAAACTTCTAAATATCTAAGTATATTACATTTTGAAAGTAAATGCACATTGTTTGTAAGGAGCCATCTTCCCCCATTTTACCCTATATATCTGTATATATGGTGTGACTCTGATCATGTGTTTGCTGTGTGTCGGTTATATTTATGCTTACTGTCTACCATCAGTACCCCCTCCACCAATCATTGGTTCTTCCAAGCCAGTTGTATTAAAGCAAGTTTGATTACATTTCAGATTAGAGCAGCAGAGAGGCGTTTGCTGCAGGAGTAAATTATGCACTGCTTTACCCCTCTCAGTTTCACCCCTCTCTGCCTCAGTTCCTTTGACCCTCTTGTCATACAAAAAAAGGATGCATTAATCACAACGACACCCTGTCAAAAGAGAGACACAGAGAGAGAGAGAGAGAGAGAGAAAGAAAGACAGAGAAACAGAGAGAAAGAGGAGGGGTTGTACCACAGACAGTAATACCTCCAAACTCTTGCTCCCACACTTTCCCTTTTTCTATCTCCTTTTCCCCCCTGCGCTGTGTCTGCCTGTGGCAAAAGGCCTCTGTTTCTCTGATTCCCAAAAACTAAATTAACCCATTTCCAACCCCTATTACAGCTGTGTACTCCTGAATATCACCCCTCACCTGAGCCCGGGATAAATTCCTCTAACATTTACAACAGAGGAGGAATTCATCTGTGCTCTTTTGGCAAATTGAGTTCATAGTGTGAGGTTCATAGTGTGAGTCTATACTGTAGCCTTAGCTCCTTGCATATTAAAGGACATTATTCATACTGTTAAAAAGCAAATCAAAACAGAGGAAATGCTGCTGTTGGCCTCAACACTCATTTTGGGCTTGAGGGACTGTAGTGGACCAGGAGTCCCCCTATGACTGAAATCAAGTCAATCAAAAGTCTTACAAGTTAAGAGGTATCAAAGTATATATTACAAGTAGAACATCTAATCTCAGTCTTACTGTAAGACAATCCACATTTGAAGTAATCTTGTGTTTGCTAAAGCTTGCATTACTGTTATTGTTTTTTGAACAAACCTCTAACCCTGATTATTAAAACTAGGGGCATATCTTTAGTGGTTGAATTGCAATTTTTCTGGCAGACAAAAAATCCTATAGACTGGATGTTGCTTCCATTTGGACCAGGAGCAGAGGTGGAAAGTAACGAATTACATTTACTCGCGTTACTGTAATTGAGTAGCTTTTTTGTGTACTTCTACTTTTTAAAGTAATTTTTAAAATCTGTAATTTTACTTTTACTTAAGTATATTTTGTTTGAAGTATTGTACTTCGCCACATTTTAAAACACATTAATTGCTGAGTAAAAAAAAAAAAAAAAATTCGCTCCCTGTAAACTACGTCAGTAAATAATGGGCAGGAGGGCAAACTGGCGCTAAAGTCACAAGAAAGATGCAGGAGTTAGTGGTGCAGACACCGCTGAAAACGAAACCCAGTCATATTTTGAAGTTGAACTCGAAGGAAATGAAGTGAACCCCTGGCCATATTTATGCTTTATTATGCAGTGTAAGCTGTGCTTACCTAGAGAGACCAAACTAGCAGCTTATAAAATCTCGACATCAACCCTTCGCAAGCATGTAGAGGTAAGCTAAATAATTGCAACGTTGCATTGGTGGTTAAAATGAAGCTTTGACATTTTAGCAAGAGGTTTTGCACAAATTAACCGAAAAGACTGGTGCGGAGTGTGCGATATATATCGTCTGCGATAATATCATTGTTGTTTTAACAATGTGCGCGCACATTTACAGTGCGTTCTTTCACTGTGTGATTCAGTCTTGTAAAGCGCATTTAGAATGATCACAAAATTGAAGATAATAGGGGCAGAAAATTTACATATATCATTTCATATAGTAAATCAAAATCACACAAAGAATACCGTCTTTTCCTCCAAAAATCATCATGATTATATATATATATATATATATATATATATATATATATATATATATATATATATATATATTTTTTTTTTTTTTTTTAATATTTTTTTTTTTTTTTTTTTACAACTGGTCAGAAAACAAGTTAATTAAGAGACTTGCGTTTTAGATACCATATTGCCTGTTTTTGCTCTATTTTTGCAACAAAAAATAATTCCAAACACAGCCACCAAAGCACAGTTTTGCGTCTCTGAGCAACATGACTGTTTCGTTCCTGAATGAATCAATCATTTAAATGATTCGGTTCAATCGCAATCACTCACTTATTAACAGTGACTTGATGATTTATATTGTTCGTTTTAATTTCACAATTAAAGTATCTTTTGATTTTTATTTTTTTTAAATAATTTATTTCTTATCATTTCAAATGAGTATTCAACATTTTATGTCTTGTATATCAAAACATTATTCATGCATTTGTAACTGCAGGTTAAATGCATTCTTGTCCTGCACTAAACAGTGTGTAAATACATCTAAATGCCACTCCCGATGAAGCTTCTGCATTTCGTCTGCATTGAAAATATGAGTTTGTTGATACTGATTTGCCTGGTAACAGCCCAAATGTCTTATTATTCTAAATAACTGATTTCTTTAATTAAAAACAAGTAGTTTGAGATTAATAGGCCTGTGCCAGGGGTGTTAAACTCAGTTCCTGGAGGGCCATAGCCCTGCAGAGTTTAGTTCTAACCCTGCTCCAGCACACATATCATGTAGTTTTCAAATAAGCCTAAATGATTAAATTAGCTGGATCAGGTTTGTTTAATTAGGGTTATATCTAAACTGTGCAGGACTGTGGCCCTCCAGGAACTGAGTCTGACACCCTTGGTCCCATTTTTGCCTCCCCACCACTGTTAAAATGTAACTAAGTAATTTTTACTCTGAGTAAATTTTAAACAAGCTACTTTTTACTTTTACTTGAGTAGATTTTTAGACTGGTACTTTTACTTGTACTTAAGTAAAATTTCATTCATGTAATGGTACTTTTACTTGAGTAGAATATTTTTGTACTCTTTCCACCTCTGACCAGGAGGCAGCCAACTAGCAGCCATATCACTTTTTCGTTAAGATTGTGTTGGTTCTCAAGCTAGAGCTGGTGCTCGGCTGGAGCTTGGTCAGAGCCAAGGGTTTTTTTTGTTGTTGTTGTTGTTGTTGTTTTTTAGCAAAATCCAATGGCAAACAAGTGATCGAACTGGTCAGAACCAGTAATCTATAGAATATTGCTCTGACAACTTAATTCAGCCAAATCCTGTCAACACAAATATATCCCCTATAAATCTGTTGCTTCATGTGTCTGCTGGGCATTAGACTTAACCTGAGGAAATTAATCCAATAGAATTATTGGTCTGTCCAAGATTCGGTCAGGTGCTCAACTCAGTTACATTTTGATAGATATTTATAAAGAGTTTTGTTGTTAAAAATTATCTTCAATTTTTAACAGTGTGTTTTGTACCAGAAATGTTAAGTGTTTCTACTGTAGTATATAATATTCCAAAATAATGTTGTCAAAAGTATCGATGTCGGCATCTTTCGATACTGAAATTTTAATGTGATGACGTCAGCATTTCCAGCTGGGGGGGCGGGGCAGACCAAGATACGTATCCTGCGGTGGTGTATCATGGTTTTTTGGTTCCATTTGAATATCGTTACACCCCTAAATTCTTCTGTTTTACATTAATAATTCTATTGTTGAAAATAATTGAATTTCTTATCATTTGGTATGCACCTTTGCACTTTTTTGAGCAAAATCCGATGATCCAATAATCATCTTGTGAGCAAGGAAAGAACTTATCCGATTCAAAGTACTTATTATGGCCAATGTCACAAATTTGCATTCATTTGATATAGAATATTGATTAGCTTTATATATGATTATGATTATGATTATATATATATATATATATATATATATATATATATATATATATATATATATATATATATATATATAAAAAAAACTTGCAGCTGGCAACAGAACAAACATGCAGAACAGATATAATGACACCTTCATAAGTTCTCTCTCTCTCTCTCTCTCTCTCTCTCTCTCTCTCTCTCTCTCTCTCTCTCTCTCTCTCTGCCCATGGTCATTATCCTCTTTTCCCTGTTCACTTCCAGGTTCTTGAAACAAAGACAATGCTTATTAGCTCCTCATTATTCATTTAAAACCATGAAGGCAATCAATTAAGCTTAAGTGTGTAATAAACCAGATTTAGCAGTCAAGTTCCAAAACACCATAAAACCAGCACTGGACTGATTTTCCATAATTAGTTTAATGAGAGAGGTTGAGCCACAAAAGTGGCAACAAGACTTTGTGTGTGTGTGTGTGTGTGTGTGTGTGTGTGTGTGTGTGTGTGTGTGTGTGTGCGTTGCATTTAAACTGGCTTTGGCTTATTATTTTAGATCATTAAGTGTTACTTATGACGCATACCAGAATTTCCTGTTTGAATTTTAATGTAGTCATTTTGTGTGCTGTCATTTTGTGTTACCTTCTTCCCTGTGATGTCAGTTGTAAGCATGTTTGTAAATCTGCTTAGCTGCTGAAACTTGAACATTTAGTTTAAATGTAATGTTTTTTTATTATTATTATTATTAAAAATGCTAAAAACCGTTAAATTAAAATGTTTTGTTACATTAATTTAACAACTACACTTTTGATTATTTATTATGATGTTTTATTAAAGAAGATTTTCACAGAATGATTTCCGCAAAATAGCGCCCCCCTATGTGCGGCACCCCATGCACTGCATACTGTTTACTGCATACTAGAGGTCTTCACAGTGCACCCGAGACCAGTCGACCCGATCATTAAATGATCAGCCGGGTCCGGGTCGTGCCCGAATCTATTACTTCGGGTCTGTTTAACATTGTGTGTAATACCCGTGCGATTGGAGTCATCGGACTCGGAGAACACCCGGCCGTGATCAGACACTGCTTGTGTTTTTTATAACTTGCAACTTGTAAAATTAGGAAAAGAAAAGCATGAGAAAAAAAAGGCGATCTCTCTCTCTCTCTCTCTCTCTCTCTCTCTCTCTCTGTCGTCAGAAACAGAGCGCGCAGACTCAAGTGCACGCACGGTAATAATGCTTGCAGACTTGAAACACTCATATTTAATATATGTAAAATCAGCAACAAAATCTGAGGTGAACTGTCACATGAATGTTTTATATGATGCTCAAATTGCGTTAAAACGCATATTTTAGGTTGATCCAGCTAGCACGCATGTGCAGTCTCAAGCGCGTGTCATGTTTCTATGGCAACCAGTGAGGGACACCGCCAAACCGCGCTTTACATTTTCTTCCATTTTTATTATAATATAAATGAACCGTTTAATCTTAAAGTTTTAGTGGTCAGATTCAGACTCAACGCAGAGCAGAGAGCACAGAGATGATAGCAAATAAATAACGTCAGCAGCCATGGCACTGAACGAGCAGTCGTTATTATAGTTCAAAAGGGCAAACAGTCGAAGTTATTATGCGAGTTAACTCGAGTCAGAATGTACATGTGCACAGTTGCATTTGTCATCCGTCACCTTAACATCAAGTGGACTTTTGAAGCTGAAATAATGAGTGGATTAAGCTTGGACGAGAGGAATAACATGGATAACTTTCTTGTCGGAGGATTGTAATGCATCACAGGCAGTCAGGTACAAGGAAGAGAGACTACGGCTATATATACAAAAGTTGTATTTTTCGCAACAGGTTTATTGACTTGTAATAGCAATTTAAGGTGGAATATGTGACAATCGGGTCCATTTGGGTCTGTGTCTTCCCGGCGGGTTCGGGTACAGCTTTCAAATAATAGATGGGTCCGGGTCGGGTCCGGGTAGGCATTTCTCTGATCTACACGGGTCCGGGTCCAGCTTTTGAAATAATAGACGGGTCCGGGTCGGTTCGGTGTAGTACATTACGGGTCTCTTTCGGGTTCGGACACAAATTTTTGGACCCATGAAGACCTCTACTGCATACCCCCTTTTTGCTCCACTGGTGCCAATTAACGCTTATGATCTAAGCCAGGCTATCATGTCTCTGGAACGGAGCAGACTGTTTGTGCACTGTGGTGGTTCGTGTGACACAACATAAAACCAGACTTCATTTGCACCAAAAGAAAAGCATATTAATACTGTCTGAATCGTTCCCTAGTGATAGGAAGTTCGGATCATTTTACCAACTTGGGCCCGGTTCCCCGATAACGCTCACTCTTAGCGCGGTAAGAAGACTCGAAAGATATATCTTACCAAAGTTGTTTATGTTCCTAAGTGTGTTCCCCGAAGTGTCCCTTAGGAAGCTTCTTAACATGCTGCCTCTTACGTCCGACGTTACAAAGGCGCTGTCCCACGTGAAGGTGCTGAATAAGTTGGCATCGATTGCTCAGGAATCGATTTTCAACTTCACGCGAAGGTGCATTGCGGCGTTAAGAAAGACAACACGTTCTATGCAAATGAAACATTCTTCAAATTATTCCAGTAACATTTATTTTAACATAGTTTAAGTTATCCATAAAATATAGACTATTAATTAAATTATCAAATTGTCAGTAATATGTTCACACGATATGTTGTGACAGGTAGACGAACCAGGTATCCCTCGCTAATCATCCACCCTCCTTATCCCGTTGTGCCACTTGTGCCGCTTCTTGACATGGGTTTAACTAATTCTAAAAATTATGTTATACACTTTTATATTAATGGTAAGGTACTTTACAATCAGAATTCCCCTGCATGGCGCAGAAGGGCGTTGGTGACAGTGTGGACGCACCTCCACACCGAGGTCTTGCTTAGGCCGTAGCCCTCTCCCACGACCTCGATGAAGCTCCCTGTGGCAAAAAAAACCTTAGCGCTGCAAGCAGCTGGACTTCAGGACTTAAAGCAAAATTCCGCCACGTTACCCTGGCAAGCGCAGGTCTGAGAAGGTCCAGCAGCTCCATAATGAGTTGTCTTGGGAGGCGATTTTTTTAATATAGCACATCAGGCAAAATGTCAAAAGGGCTTAAGTTTTGCCCAACAAAAAAATTTACATGGACGGCCGGCGCCGTCTTTGATTCAATGCAAGGACACGTTGTGTCAATCACTGCTACTTCGAGAGTGAATCCCACATGCAGATGTCCCCAGGCCCTGGACCTTTGAGTCTCGTTCAGCAAAATGAACGAATCTTTTTTTCGAGTCATTTCATTCATTTTATCAAAATATAATTAAAATGTTATGTGTTACTTCCCTAACATGTCTACTAGTACTTATGTAAACGTTGATCACACAAACAATACAAAACTATAATGCTATAAGAAACAGAAAATATTAATTCATTGTTTACCTGATTCTTCAGTCTATGATTAGCTCACCTCACCTCTTATCTGACAAGTCTTCGGGTTTGAGTCGTTCTTTCATCATGTGACAGCCCCATAAACTTTAACTTGTGCAGTCTGAACCAGAAAGAGAATTGATTAGTTCATCTATCGAATCCTCAGGTTTGAGTCGTTCTTTCGTCACGTGACAGCCCTATAAGCTTTAACCTATGCCGTCTGAGCCGAAAAGAGAATTGATTAGTTCATCTATCAAGTCCTCAGGTTTGAGTCGTTCCTTCATCACGTGACAGCCCCAGCTTTACAGCTTTAACCATAGACTGTATATAAAGGCTTTAACCTATCGTTCGTTCTTTTGTCACGTGTCGTGACAGCATTGAATAGAGAAATTAGCTTACAAGCTTCCTTACAAAGGGGTGCATAGTTATTAATATTATTATTATTATTATTATTATTACCACTATTATCATTATTATAATTATTTACTCTTATAGTTACTGCGTTTCTGGTCTCAAATTGTAGCTTTTTACTTTTTTGTGTGAATGTGTGAATTTCTGTCATGATGGTTATTTTCCATACACTGAATGTTGTAACAAAGGTAATAAAGAGTTGGTTATTATTATTATTATTATTATTAAGTCTCTTTCCGACTCAGACTGAATAGGTTAAAGCTTGTCACGTGATGAACGAATGACTCAAAAAACCCGAAGACTCAAGAGATGAACCAATCAATTCTCTTTCCGGCTCAAGACTGCATTGGTTACCCTTATGGGTCTGTCACGTGATGAACGAATGACTCGAAAAACCCGAAGACTCAAGAGATGAACTAATCAATTCTCTTTCCGGCTCAGACTACATTGACTGAAACAGGTGAACTACTAGTATCAGTACAGAACCTATAGAATATTGCTCATGTGTGACTGAACGAATCATTCCCCTAGACGACTCGTTCTTCCCGAGTCACATTAAAGATTCGTTCAAAATGAATGAATCGTTCAAGAATGACCCATCACTACTATGTAGTGCACTGTATGCCATTCACCATACAGAAAATACTTACTCTGTAAACAAGTAACCAATTTCAGACGCAACTTCAGGATCTATTTATAGTGTAGGGGGTGGAACACTTCATATTCTAGAGAGCATTTAATTGGACAGAAAATTTGATGAGGAGCTAAAGTGCATGGTAATGTCATCGAAATCGTTGATCCATATTGGCAAAAGTGAGAGACTGTAAGTTTTGAATGCTTATATCTTCTAAATAAGATCTGTTTCTCAATATGCATTCTTGTCTGTACTTGTGTTCTTGTGGACTTGTGAGTCGTTGCCTAAGTAGAGTTGAGCTTAAGGTTCGCATCTAGCCAAGTACAGTTCAAATCCCTGGATGTGTTCTTGCTCCACCCCTTTTATCGAGGATGCATTAAGAGGTGATTTGTGTGAACTTGAGGCAGCCAGGTATGCCAGAATGCATTTTGCAGCAGCCAGCAAGTGTTGTTGGCAGAGGAGAAAACTCACATAATTTTGAAAATAATACTGTTATTATGTCATGAAATGTAGTTTTAAGAGTTCTTCAGGTGACAATGTAGTTTCTGTCAGTTGTTGTTACTGTCATATCCTTGGTTCCCTGAGAAGCGAGAATGAGAAATTGTGAAGCATTGGCTGTTGGAACTCCCTCCCTTCTCTGAAATTCCTGAAACCTTATAGGATAACGCCAATTAAATAAACTGTCCAATTGTCACTAATTATGCAAATCACATGCAAATACTTACAAGTGTCCTACGTCCTAACTCAGGTATACCATGTTAGCGTACTGTCACGTGTTTGTTTCTGTTTAGTTCCTGTCTGCCCTTATTTAGTTCTATTCCTGTTCTCATTTAGTTAATCATCATTCATTATTTTCCACCTGTGTTCATTTATCATCTGATTAGTCGATCGTTTGGTTTAGTATAAATAGCCCTGCCTTTCCCCAGTTTCTTTGTCCTGTCTCCGTCATGTAAAGAGGTTGTTTTCTCCCAAGTGGATTTATTAAAAGACTCTGTTTATTTTATATCTGCCTCCTTCATGCTAATTCAAGCTCCTTCACCTGTCAACCTGTGACAGAAGACAGGACCCCTAAAAGGATATACTGGGCAGAGGATTTACTTCTGAACATCCAGCAGGAGGGGTGGCCATTGGAATGATATGTGGAGGAGTTCTTGAGTGTTTGACTGAGCATCATCTGGTGAGCTGGAGCGATCATATGCTTAATGCTTGCTTCCGGATGGGACTGGACAATGATAATTTGTGACAATTTCTGTCTCCTGGTGATTTGTTATAGACCCGTAGCAGATTTTATAAATTACATCCTTGATTTTAATGACTCTGATTTCTTTGTTGACGTGGAAGATAATCGTCCTGATCCCATCTGGAAGCATGTGGGTGCTCCAGCTCACCACATGCCACTCCAATGAGCCCGCTCCCTCCTTTCCTCCCTCACTTCCCAGAGTCCTCCAAAGCTCCTCTCTAGTCCTCAGCCCAGGATCACCAGCCGCTGACTCAGGTCTGCTGGCTATCGCTGACACAGCACTCTTGGACATGGCGTTACCTCCAGAGTCCTCGGCTCCTACCCTCACCCCAGAATCTGCTCCAGAAAACTTTCCTTCATCTCTGCTGGTCCCGTCCAGCTCTCCATCATCTCTGCTGGTCATGTCCAGCCCTCCTTCATCTCCTGATTCCCCGGAGTTAGCCTGCCCTGCATCTCCAGAGTGCCCTCCAGCACCTGCTCCTTCAGAGCAACCCCCACAATTCCTAATCTTCCACAAGAAAATTTGGGCATATGCCTGTGGCCAAGCCCACTAAGGTCATGTAGGATCCGTGGTTTAGTATAAATGGCCCTGCAATTCCTCAGTTTCTTTGTCCTGTCTCCATGTAAAGAAGTTTTTTTTTTTTTTTTTTTTTTTTTTTCCCAAGTGGATTTATTTATTATGGATTTATTATTTGATATCTGCCTCCTTCGTCTGGCTACCCGTGATGCATACCTAGCCAGAAGAAATGAGCGTCTGCACTGAATACAACATTAAGCATGGTAGTGCCATGCAACATTACAAAAACACATATAAAAATGCACATCTCCTTAGAGTTACAAATGACCTGCTCTTATCATCTGATCATGGTTGTATCTCTCTATTAGTGCTATTGGATCTTAGTGCTGCGTTCGACACTATTGACCACACTATTCTTTTGCATAGACTAGAACACTTTGTTGGCATTAATGGAAGTGCATTAGCATGGTTTAAATCGTACTTATATGACCGCCATCAGTTCGTAGCAGTGAATGAAGAGGTATCATATCAATCACAAGTGCAGTATGGAGTACCGCAAGGCTCAGTACTAGGGCCGTTACTCTTCACGCTTTACATGTTACCCTTGGGAGATATCATCAGGAAACACGGTGTTCGCTTTCACTGTTATGCTGATGATACTCAGCTCTATATTTCATCGCAGCCTGGCGAAACATACCAATTTGAAAAACTAACGGAATGCATAGTCGATATAAAAAAGACTGAATGACGAGTAATTTCTTCCTGCTAAATTCTGAAAAAACAGAGGTGTTAATTATAGGGCCTTAAAGCTCTGCATGTAATGACCTAGAACGCTGTCTAAGCCTTGATGGCTGCTCTGTCAATTCTTCGTCATCAGTTAGGAACCTAGATGTGCTATTTGATAGCAACCTTTCCTTAGAAAGCCACGTTTCTAGCATTTGTAAAACTGCATTTTTCCATCTCAAAAATATATCTAAATTACGGCCTATGCTCTCAATGTCAAATGCAGAAATGTTAATCCATGCGTTTTGTTACCTCAAGTTTAGACTATTGTAATGCTCTATTGGGTGGTTGTTCTGCACGCTTAGTAAACAAACTCCAGTTAGTCCAAAATGCAGCAGCTAGAGTTCTTACTAGAACCAGGAAGTATGATCATATTAGCCCGGTCCTGTCAACACTGCACTGGCTCCCTATTAAACATCGTATAGATTTTAAAATCTTGCTTATTACTTATAAGGGCCTGAATGGTTTAGCACCTCAGTATTTGAACAAGCTCTTGTTACATTATAGTTCTCCACGTCCGCTCCGTTCTCAAAACTCTGGCAATTTGATAATACCTAGAATATCAAAGTCAACTGCGGGCGGCAGATCCTTCTCCTATTTAGCGCCCAAACTCTGGAATAACCTACCTAAAATTGTTCGGGAGGCAGACACACTCTTGCAGTTTAAATCTAGATTAAAGGCCCATCTCTTTAACTTGGCTTACACATAACATATTAATACACTTCTAATATACAAATCCGTTAAAGTATTTTTAGGCTGCAATAATTAGGTAAACCGGAACCGGGAACACTTCCCATAACACCCGATGTGCTTGCTACATCGTTAGAAGAATGGCATCTACGCTCATATTAGTCTGTTTCTCTCTTATTCCAAGGTCACCATAGCCACCAGATCCAGTCTGTATCCAAGTCAGATGGTCACTGCAGTCACCCGGATCCAGTCTGTATCCAGATAAGATGTTGGTTTAGTAAGTAGAAAGGACCTCTACAGCCCTAAAAGACAGCGGAGACCAGGACTAGAGCCCCAGAGACAGATCCCCTGTAAAGACCTTGTCTCAGACGACCACCGGGACAAGACCACAGGAAACAGATGATTCTTCTGCACAACCTGACTTTGCTGCAGCCTGGAATTGAACTCCTGGTTTTGTCTGGTCAGAGGAGAACTGGCCCCCCAACTGAGCCTGGTTTCTCCCAAGGTTTTTTTCTCCATTCTCCCATTGATGGAGTTTTGGTTCCTTGCCGCTGTCGCCTCTGGCTTGCTTAGTTGGGGACACTTCATTTACAGCGATATCGTTGACTTGATTGTAAATGATTGCACAGATACCATTTAAACTGAACTGAGCTGCATGATGACATCACTGAATTCAATGATGAACTGCCTTTAACTGTCATTTTGCATTATTGACACACTGTTTTCCTAATTAATGTTGTTCAGTTGCTTTGACGCAATCTTTTTAGTTTAAAGCACTATATAAATAAAGATGACTTGACTTGACTTGAAATAGGCCTGCACAGTATCAACAGCAATAAGTGGTAACAAACTTTGCCCAGAAGCAGCATAGTAATAAAGCTAGAAGAATAGTTGAGGTTTGTCACTCGCTGAAAGCACTTGAGATGTCGAGGACAGCACATCCAACTTGTAAATCCTGGCAAAAATATTCTGTGAGGACCAGATGGCTGCAAAGCATATATCCTGAATAGACATGCTTTTAGACCAGGCCCATGAAGAGGCAATAGCCCTTATCGTAAGAGCTCTGATGCTGAAAGGGCATTCCTGTACCTGGCTCGCATAAGCTGACATGATTGTGTCCACTATCCAGTGAGAAAGCCTCTACTTAGATACTGCTCGTCACTTAGTACAGACACCATAACACACAAAGAGCTGGTCAGACTGTTGAAAGATGTCAGAGCGGTCGATATAAATCCTTAAAGGCCTCTGCGTCACGCAAGGTTGACAACTGCAGTCCACAGAGAACTGCAAATCACCTCTATACTTAGACAAAGCAAGGGCAAGAAGCAGAGCAGTCTTGAGAGAACTCCCTCATAGCAATGGATGCCAAGGGCTTGAACGGGGCTAGAGAGAGCGCTTTCAGTACCAACTCTAGGTCCCATGGCCTCACCAAAGGTGGGTATCTCCTTGCCCCCCCTGAGAAATCTGACCACCAGCGCATAGCTCACGATCGATTGATCGTCAACCGGGGAATGAAACAAGGCAATAGAGGCCACATTATCTTTTAAAGTTGACTGTAGACTCCCGTTATCTAGCCTGTGCTGCAGGAAACATAAAACGTCCAACACAGAACAACTCACCGGGTCGATATCTCTATCACAGCATCATTTCACAAACACTCCCCATTTAAGAGCATACAGATGCCTAGTAGAAGCTGCACAAGACTCAGGTGAGCCTTTCAAGTACAAAGGGATGCAGGGACTATAGCTCCTTTAAAACACCTGAAGCAACCACACATGAAGGCTCCACAGCTTTGGGCTGGGGTGCCATATCATGCTGTTTGCTTGAGACAACATGTCCCTCCTGAGGGGAATTCGCAAAGGGGGAGCCACTAGCATCTCCTTAGGTCTAGAAACCAAGATTGATTCAGCCAGTTCAGGGCAATGAGGATTACAATGCTCTATCTTCTATGATTTTACATAATACCAGAGGCAAAATCTTCACCAGAGGTAAAGCATGAAGTCTGGCTCTCTGCCAGCACAACGTCAGAGCATCCCCCATCAGCAAGGAGTGAGAGAGCGAAAAGAACAGTGTGAAGTGCATGTTACTCGCTTGACACGAACAGATCCACCTCTGCCCTCCCGAAGCAGTCCCAAATCATCCGAACCAAACTGAGATGTCATGCATGTCCGCTATGCGGTTTAGGAGACTGGGGAAATTCACCGCTCTGATGGAAAATAGATGACTATCAGCTTGCAGCCTGCTTGAAAAGGGCTCTGGAGCACACCACCTTGGCAAGTTATGTATGAAACCACAGACATATTGTCAGTGTGAATCAGCACATGTTGTTGTTCCAGCTGTGACAGAAAAGCCACTAGGGCTAAGGACACCACTTTTAGTTCCAAGTGGTTTATGTGCCACCTGCTATGTGACTCTAGTCACAGACCTGAAGTCGGTACGCCCTCACACACTGCTCCGCAACCCGAGGTTGACGCATCTGTCATAACTACAGTGCATGTCACCAGTCCCAGGGGTCGAAACACACACCCAGATATGTTATATGCTCACTCGGAGGAACTCACTCTATCACTCCTTTTGTGAGCAGACTGTGAACCTCCTGTCTCAAAACAGTGGCATTTTGAGGCCATGTCAGTGTTGGAACCATGCCTTTGAAATGGGGTGGTCTGCTTTTGGACTGGTGAGAATACCTGTGTTCTATTACATCAGCCAGCGACAAATGCCTGGAATAGCTCTTCATACATCTAGGAACTGACTTAGTTTGCTATCACTGGCAGGGATGTGTGTAGACTGACACCTTGCTTGGTGGAGGCTCTCGTCAGTGAAAAGGACTGCAGAAAGGAGGGGAGGGCCCCCCAGGCAGTGGGCCTTGTCCTCATATGGTCATGAGTGAGTCCAAGTCCTCAAAATTTGTGCCGGCAAGTCAGCACAGTGCACGCAGTTGGACTGAGAATGCAGCCCTCACCTCATTATATACTGCTCACAAGCTTGTCAGTGTTTCCTACCGAGAGCAGCCTTATCTTGGCTAGTCATTCTGACATTTGCCGCTGGCTATGTCTCTGTTGTGGTTAAACATAAGATATAATTATGGTGCATTCAAGTCTTCCTGGGAAGTTTGTACAAAATTATGAATAAAGAATGTGTATCATTGTGTTCTTGCTTTTTTCTGTTTTTATTAAATTTATGAAGGAGATGTAAACTGAATTTGTGTGCATTCCAGTCGCAACCCCCTAAGGACGGCCCTGAGGATAACCGGAGTAGCCAAGGCGAGCTGAGTTATCAAGTATGCTGCTGTTTCAAGTTGCAGAATTTCTGGACTTGCACTCCTGAGTTGAACACCCAGCTTATAGGCAACCCTAAAGGTCAAATGAAGTGGTTTTGAAACACGCAGCGTTTTGCTATATGGCGACGTAATTTCAACTGAAACAGGAAGATGAGGCGGGACATATCGAAAAGCCCCGCCCCCTTTTTTAAACAGCCAATAGCGTTTTGTTTGTATCACAACTTGGGCAAGAGCCTTTGAGCTTGGTAATGCTGCATTTGACAGCCACAGTCTAATAGATTAGCTCTATAGATTCAATATGAAACTGTTACTAAAGCAAAACATTGATTATAATGATGCTGAGGTTGTGTAGTTTGAAAATTGTGTAGGTTGGTGCAGGGCACCGGTGTTATCTCTTCTACTCGTTAGTGACGTTTGTCTAGCAGTTTCTCCTCCTAATTTGATCCAAATCACTATAAAATATAGCATTCTGTGTAGAATTCAAATGGGTCTACATTTTGTGATCTGCACGACTCGTGCATATGATCCGCTCCATGTTATCATGTCTCTTGACCAGAGAGTTTTTGTTGCATTTACACAGTTTTGACCAGCAGGCGTCACAAGCGTGTGCGTGTTTCAAACGCTTCGAAACAGTGAAACATTTTGTGGACTAATTGGTTCAGTTGATTCGAAGCTTCAAAATGGTTCGTTTCTCCTATCACTACCTATTTCAGCTGCAGTTTCAGCGTATTTATAGTGTAGGGGGCGTGACATTTCAGATTCTAGACAGCATTTGATTGGACTGAAATCTTTTTTTTTATGCTTTATTAATCAATGCCACAAGAACATGAGATATCATGAGATAGCTGCCAGAGAGAAAGAGAGAGAGAAAGAGAGAGAGAGAGAGAGAGAGAGAGAGAGAGAGAGAGAGAAAATTAAATACATTTTAGTGATTATAGAGCATTACATGGTTTCAGTGCTTTTTTTGTTGTTGTTTTTTTTTTTTTTTTTTTTTTTGTTCCAAGAGATTTACATACATTTGGTTTACATTGAGCCCACTTTTTCTCCTATTTATATGGAATTTTCCTAACAAAATAAACAACTGTATAATACTGTATGTTGTGCTTTACCATTCAAATTTTCGTTTTCTGTAAAAAAAAATTACATCAAATATACAAATTTCTATCATACACTGCATTTTTCTGTTAATATAGAATTCCCTAACAAAATATATTGTATAATATGTTGTTCTTTAAAAAAAAAAAAAAAAAAAAAGATAGTTTCTTTTTCTTGACCACAAAATTCACAAAATCTTTCCAAAACATGCTCAGCAGGATAAATTCTTCCTTCATTTTGTTATTGATACAAAACATATTTTGGCAGTTTCCATGCTTTAACCCAAGAGATATTACCAAATAAAGAAGACCAAAAAAATCTTGCTGCAGGTAAGGACACAGAACAAAGAGCATTTCTTATAATCTTATTGCTACACTGTTGTTTTAAAACATCAATATTTTCAATGAAAATGTTTACACAATGATTAACCATTTTGACTTCCTCTAAGTTACAGTTTTTTTGTTTTGTTTTAAGTAACATCACACTCTTTGGAATTGCATCAAAAACAATAGCAAATTATCTTGGTTTAACTGGTAATTGGAATTTCTGAAGAAATTCAGTATTCATGGGTTTCAGCCACTTGACTTTTTTTGCCAATACATCTCTTCGCCATCTTTAGGATCTGGCGTAGCCTCTCCTCAGTGATTGGAAACCAAAATAACACTCCACCAACAACGGAAAACAATGGTATTTAAAAACAAAATAGATACTTTAGGATTAGATCCTTATTTTCTGTCAAGCGAACTGCTGACTCCATTAAAGTCTAGTTAAAACTTACCAATTTGACGTTTGCTGATAGGCTATTTTCATTTACCTCATACACAAATCCTCTCCATACACTCGGGCCATTTTCAGACATTTTCACCTGCTAGAGACTTGTCCATCGGCCCGGATCCATCTGCCACACCCGGGCTGGATGCCTGTGTACTCACTTTCAGATTCTGGTCTGAATCGACCAGACCACATGCAACAGCCATAATTTACCTACACTGCCTCATCCAAGCCGAACTCGGCCAGTTACGCAGCATGCCAGACTTTGCCCAGTTTAATTTCTATATCTACTGTACTGTTCATTAATATTTCATTTATAATTGATAAGGTTACCTAGACAAAACGTTTACTTTTATTTTAATTATATAGATTATAATACACAAATAACATGAATTAACAAATCTACAAACATCTCATTATTATAAAAGTAATTTTAAAATCCATTAAAGAACTTGCCTTATCAAGCTAGCATGAGGAAAAATTATTTACAAAACCATGTGATTACTGCAAAAAACAGCAGTTATACAATAAGTGTAGATAAAATATTTAACATTTTGCAAAATGACCCATATATTTACCTGAATGAATGAGGCATTTATATGTACACTTGGACCGTGACATTTAATAAATAAAGGTTAAAACATTAAAATTGTAAAAGGTGTTTTGAAAAACACATTGGTAAATGGCAAAGTGTTTGGAATGAAACATATTGTACTTGGTAAAATAACTGAAATAATTATTACCTAACCATTACCATGAATAATTTTTAAAGGTAATCAGTGAATACTGTTCTTGGTTGTTGCTCATTGTGCAGCATATCTTTCCGCATCTTAGTCCAGTGAGTTCTTTGCTTGGGAGCTTTAATTTCTGCACCTGTAAAGAGCACATGATGCATCTATTACTAAAGGTCTAACTGAATGCACCAAACTGAATGAAATTATATTGTATTAAAGCACATGTTGTTTGAAAGCCTATTTATTTATTGTTATTTACCCATTTAATTCTAGCACATTAAGTGTCTGTGTCCAGTATGTTTGAAATTTAAAGTGTGTATAATCCTAATTAAAGAGATAGTTTACCAAAAAATGAAAATCATTTACTCCCTTTATGTCATCTACACATGACAAACTTGTTGGTTTTGATTACCAGCATTCTTCAAAGTACCTTCTTTTGAGTTCTGCAGAAAAACAAAAGTCAGGGGTTTAAAAAAGTGAGGGGGACTTTAAGTATAATGTAAATGATGACTGAATTCTGGGTTAACTATACTTTTAAGTAAATTAGTAGAAACACTTTTCAGAAGTCATCACTTCTCTTGGTTACTACAAAACATAGGTTAAAAGACATTTGTGGCACATTTAAGAGAAATATTCAGTTATTCCTGTATGTCTCTACATGCTAAATGAAGATGCAACCAGCAACAAAACTGTGATTCAGTGTTTCGTTGTAGTCAGTTACATGTGCTTTGGTAGTGGTGAGCACATGTACATATAAGTCTGCTAACATAGCAACTGTAAAAGTAGGACACAGCTACTGCAAATGATCTCGGACATACTGATGCATATAAATTTGACTGCAGTACGTTACATTGTCATCGTAAAAATCACTGCAACTAGCTTATATTTAGTTAACTGATATTATTTGAAAAGAACGTTTTTCTAGAATTATAATACTAATAGTACAAAGAAATCATCTTCACTCTAACATCCTTGAAGTAGTAACATTCATAAAAATAAGAATGTGGAAACTAAAACTACAAACCTTTCTCCTGTACTCGCTGGACCATCATCATCCTCCTCTTCCTCATCTGTTTGTTTGCATATCGGAGTGTTGTTCGTCAAAGTTTAGTGCAGCGTAACTAGACTCACATAACTGTTCTTAGATCAAATATCAAAAACATCTCGTTGATTTATTAGGTTTAGGAGGAGCATATCTAAAGTTTTCTGGCAAATCAGCAGTCTCGCACGCGAATTTAACCTCTTGCAAGTTTCAATATGAACTAAAATACTAAATTGTAAAAAACGCATCTATGCTTACGAGAAATATTTAATCATAAAAATCCCATACATTCACATCTTTTGGTAAATAATCCATTGTGATTTGTTGTTATCAAAGCCCAAAGCACAGCTCAGCAGACTGACTGGATTGCAATTCGGTCCTACAAATGGCAGCCGCACCACTGTGTGATGTCACATGAAACCCATGAATAGGACAAGTTCCCATGGGAATTAACTAACTGTCTTACTAAAAGAATAGGCCTACCTTCCCTTTGATTGGACAGAAAGTTTGATGAGAAGCTGAAGTGAGGGGTGACGTCATCAAAACCGTTGATTCATATTGCCGGAAGTGAAAGACTGTGTAAGTTTTGAATGCTTATATCTTCTAAATACATATTTTATCATCGTTTTGGAGTACACTAGCTTATAGATAGATAAGGCCAGTGCTCGAATGGGGTGTGGGGGGTGGTTGTCATGTCCCTTTAAAATGTAAAACCCCCTTCATCTCAAGACCGCTAAGCGCTTGACATTGTTTGGCATGGCAACTTTTTCTCTTTCTTTCTCTTTGGCATGGCATTTTTTTCTTTTTCTTTCTTTCTTTCTTTCTTTCTTTCTTTCTTTCTTTCTTTTTTTTTACTATATCTATGCACTCCATGTCGGGGATTTTGTTTTCCTTACATAAATTGGAAACATTTTCATGCATCTTTATATTGTTACTATTTCAAACACTTTATTAATTATTGCAAAGTCATCAAAAATTACTTGTGGCGTCAATTTATTAATTAATTAATTTATTTTTGTGATTTAAAAAAAAAAAAAAAAAAAAAAAAAAAGCCAAAAATAAGTCAAACCAATCAAGCAGGGCTGCGTTTCTCGATAAAGATTGATCTTAGAGCTTAAGAGCGTTTTCTATGAGTCATTTTATGATCGTTCATTATTGTTTCACGTGCGTTTCCCAAAAATGCACTTAACACAATCGCACGTAGCCATGCTTTAAGTGCAAATCAGCAAGTCAATGACAGATAACCCCCCCACCCCCAGTCTTTGAAGTATATTTACTATACCTAGAATATCAAAGTCAACTGCGGGCGGCAGATCCTTCTCCTATTTAGCGCCCAAACTCTGGAATAACCTACCTTACATTGTTCGGGAGGCAGACACACTCTTGCAGTTTAAATCTAGATTAAAGACCCATCTCTTTAACCTGGCTTACACATAGCACACTAATACGCTTCTAATATCCAAATCCGTTAAAGGATTTTTAGACTGCATTAAATAGGTAAACCGGAACCGGGAACACTTCCCATAACACCCGATGTGCTTGCTACATCATTAGAAGAATTGCATCTATGCTAATATTAGTTTGTTTCTCTCTTATTCCGAGGTCACCGTAGCCACCAGATCCAGTCTGTATCCAAGTCAGAGGGTCACTGCAGTCACCCAGATCAAGTACGTATACTGAGATGATGTTGGATCAGCACCTAGAAAGGACCTCTACAGCCCTGAAAGACAGCGGAGACCAGGACAACTAGAGCCCCAGAGACAGATCCCCTGTTAAGACCTTGTCTCAGACGACCACCGGGACAAGACCAGAAGGAAACAGATGATTCTTCTGCACAATCTGACTTTGCTGCAGCCTGGAATTGAACTGCTGGTTTCGTCTGGTCAGAGGAGAACTGACCCCCCGACTGAGCCTGGTTTCTCCCAAGGTTTTTCCTCCATTCTGTCACTTCATTTACAGCGATATCGTTGACTTAATTGCAAATTATTGCACAGATACGATTTAAACTGAACTGAGCTGCATGATGACATCACTGAATTCAATGATGAACTGCCTTTAACTGTCATTTTGCATTATTGACACACTGTTTTCCTAATTAATGTTGTTCAGTTGCTTTGACGCAATCTTTTTTGTTTAAAGCGCTATATAAATAAAGGTGACTTGACCTGACTACATTATTTTATTAATTTTTTTTATTTTGATGTGTATTTCTATTTTTTCTGCTCTTTTAAATTATTTTTAATTTATAAATTCATTTAAAACAACAACAACAACAACAAAACGAGTAATAAAATGTACAATAAAGTACAATCAAATCCTTATATTATAATCACATTGCACTTGAATAAAGTTAAAGGTGCAATATGCCGATTGTCCTGCAGGTGACCCACTGATCTATATATTATATATTATATATTATAGATCAGTGAGGTGAACGCATAAATCGACGCACTTAGGGCTTTACGATTATTCCAGAAAACTCGTAGATCTACGATGATTTTCAAGTGCTACTTAAGTTACGATGCTTTGGGATACAGATCGTAATATTAAGATCAGTCGTACGATCGTTTTTACGAACCTTTTAGGCTTACGAAGCTTTTAGGAAACACAGTTTTATGAGGCATTATACTGTTTGTTTGTTTTTTAGATATGTCAATGTATTTTATAGTGTTTTCTACATCTATCATTTCTATCTATCGTTCCTGACCCTTTTTCATATTCTAAATATATTTTGCAAAATATTGCAAAATAAAAAAGTGGGGACCCCCATAAGACTTGATTCAATTCGAGCACTGGTACGCTAACATTAATACTATTAATATTAATTAATATTATTAATGCTAAAAGCCAAAAAAAAATCCATTTTGATTTGATAGGGACTTTAAAGTCGACTAGTCTGGGCCCCTAGTGTGAAATGAAAACACCGGGTTTTTAAATTGTTTGTTTCTGTACAGAGCATGCAAGGTCAGTTGAACACCCATATTTCAGCCCTTGTGATTTCCAACTGGACGCTTGAAACTATGGGCGGTGCTCCGATGTAAAATCAGTCTGCTTGCTTGGTTGGTTAAACGTCATATGGAAATTATTTTAGCGGCTAAGCCCCTCCCACCATACTTGAGGCGCTCGTCTGCTGTGTTGATACCGAACAAAATGGCTGCAGAGGCTTTATCCTGACCCGACACTCTCGGTGCTTTTCCGGACACTCCGCACTTATTCCTGGATATTTTCACCGTCGTTTAAAAAAAAAATCTCTGGATTCTCCACACAACTGCAGCCAGGCTGCTCGCCACATCGCTCGCTATCTTTATTTTTGCACTTTAATGAAGCAGCTTGCATCGCATAATCTCATGTCAGTCTACCAGACAGTAGGAGCTTTAAACTGCCCTCTTCTTCGTTTTGCACCGTAGACGAGATGCTATTTCTGATGATCAATTTATGCTACTGTACTTGACAAACTGCATCTCTGTTTTTCATGTATTCTATTCTGTCTTTTCGAGGGTATTTCGTAGCGTATATGTCATGGAAATGCCATCTGCTGTTTTTCCAGCATGCAAGCATCTAATCTCCATCAGAACTCAAAGCTCTGAGTTTGCATATAAATTTCACGTCAGTCCTTTTCTCTTTGCATATTGAATTTTGTTTATTTTCGTTCTGCTGCCTTTTTGGGACACTTTCGGAGGTTCAGCTAATTATATAGTACATTGTTAATTACTTGGGTCTGTCTGTTTTTACGGGTACTTTTTTTCCGCAAAAAAGGCCTTATTACCGCTGTACAAGCAACACTTTCTTCTTCTTCTTTTTTTTTTTTTAAACCGAAAGCTGCCAAAGCTCGACTTGTGAACAAAAAGGTAAGTTGAGATATTGGTTTTATCTCAAAACCTCGGCTGTTGACTCTTTAACATCTATGACTGTAACCAATGTCTAGGTAGGCAGCTCACTAGGTTAAAAAAAGAAAGAAAAAAAAAAACTTCTGATTATCTCTAAAATTATCTTCAATTTAAATCTAATCCGTTGGAGATATTTATGTGCTGTTGCGCAAGGGTTAAAAATCTGGGGTGTTACCTGAAAGCTTGTAGGTTAATTTAGCGACGAGATTGACCATAAACACCCTTAACCAGTTTACTTGAGGTAAACTGAGCCTGTAATGCGTTTACTGTTAGTTGCTTTGCTAGTATCAAATAAATGATTACTTTGATAAAAGTGTTTTAGATTTAGTTGTGTAATCTGTATTTAGAGCCTTATTACACAGAAATAAGTTTTTTTTTTTTTCTTTTCTATGTTTGAGGTGGTACAAAATGAAGGGCTTGACATTCGCTATTACACTTCTGTCTCTCAAAATAATAGAAGGTTCAGCTAATTCTAATCTTGGTACAACTAATATTACATGCTTCTGATCCTATTAAATGTTATATTTAAAGGGGTCATATGATGTGATTTCAATTTTTTTTCTCTTTGGAGTGTTACAACTCTTGGTGAATAAAGAAGATCTGTGAATTTGCAAAGACTAAAGTCTCAAATCCAAAGAGATATTCTTTATAAAAGTTGAGACTCATCCACACCCCCTGAAACGGCTCGTTCTAACACGCCCCCACATATATATGTCAGTATGTGGGAAGATTTGTATAACACCACCCAGATGTTCACACAAAGAAAGAAGGCGTACCTTTTATTCTCGTTGTAGTATTGTTGTTGCCGCCGCCATGTTGTATAGACGCTGTGTGTTTCATTGTGAAAGCGAAACTACTTTGTTTGGCCTTCCAAAAGAGGTTTGATATCTGCTCCGTCATGCCTGGAGCTGATCCGTGCTGGTTGCTGAGGAAATACATCAACTTTGCACTGTGGATCGGCAAATCGGCTTTCACCGTGGATGAAGGGGCGTCCAGCCCGGGGTCGTAACATGTGTTTGCTGCAAGACCGAGGTGCGCTCCTTCGTATAATCCACCTGCCTCACCGTTCTCAAGCCACCTGCCTCTGCTCACTCAAGCCGGCCGCGGCTCACTCTAGGCCTCCGGCCTCTGCTCACTAAAGGCCGCGGTGTGTGAGGCTGTTTTGTTGAGAAAGTGAAACTACTTTGTTTTTGCCTTCCAAGAGAAAACATGACTAGAAATCATGTTTATATCATGTTATAATGGGTTTTATGTTTTTGTCTCGTTGCTCCGGCCAGGCAAGGCATCACAATATGTTAAAAGTAGTAACATTTCCGTCTCACGCTTGAGGCATTCAGCCAATCACAACGCACTGGATAGCTGGCCAATCATAGCACACCTCGCTTTTCATGAGCCTTGTGAAAATTGATGTGTTTCAGAAGGCGGGGCATAGAGGAGCAACAATAATGTACAGTATGTGGAAAATAATGTGTTTTTTTTTTTTTTTTTTTTTTACCTTAAACCGCATAAACACATTTCATTACACCAAATACACAAAATAATGTTCTTTTTAGCAGCATCATATGACCCCTTTAAAACCTTCCAATTAACAGATTGATCACTGTTGCCAAGTTCTTTCATGCTGAAAGGGATCTATTCATCATATTTAAAGGAGTCATATGAGGTTGCTAAAAATAACATTATTTTGTGTATTTGGTGTAATGCAATGTGTTTATGCGGTTTAAGGTTAAATAACACATTATTTTCCACATAATGTACATTATTGTTGCTCCTCTATGCCCCGCCTTTCTGAAACATGTCGATTTTTACAAAGCTCATCGTTCTGAAAAGCAAAGTGTGAGTTGACTGGCCAGCTATCCAGTGCATTATGATTGGCTGAATACCTCCTGCGTGTGATGGAAATGTTATGCCCCTTACCATACTGTGATTCTGTCTCCTGGCATGAGGCATTTGTTGCATCCAGTGGGGACATAATTGCTGATTATAATGACTTATACTGTCTTTTTACGTGTTGTGTAAACATAAAACCATGTCTGCATTTGTGATCGGAGAAATGACAAGCAACAAGCGCTAATGTTACTCTACACTGCTCAAAACTCGCGTTTGAATCATCAGTGGCAAATTCTTTAAATATGTAAACGTACATACAGGCTGTGAGTCAGAAACGCCAGACTGTCCTTGCAAAGTTGGAATTGCTCCCCTTTATAGAAACAGCCTTTGTGCCACAGAAGCATTGTAGTCTACTGGTTCAGGAATCAGTCCTCGTCCTCCGTAAAAAACGCTACACACATCTGAAAATTTTGGGTTGAACTGTTCTGGAACAGTGTTGTAAATACAACTTAACCACTGATTTCAAATTGTGTCCTCTTTTGGAAGGCTAAACAAAGTAGTTTCGCTTTCACAACGAAACACATAGCGTCTCCACAACATAGCGGCAACAGCTAGAATAAAAGTTACGCCTTCTTTCTTTGTGTGAACATTTGGGCAGTGTTATGCAAATATTCCCACATCTGGCGTAGACGTGGGGGCGTGTTAGAATGAGCCGTTTTAGGAGAGTGTGGTTGACTCTTAACTTTTATAAAGAATATCTCTTTGGGTTTGAGAATTTAGTCTTTGCAACTTTACAGATCTTCTTCATGCACCAAGAGCTTGTAACAATCCAAAGCGAAAGGAAAATTTGAAATTGTATCATATGACCCCTTTAATTTCTGTTGGTTCTGTGATCTCCAGAAAAACACACAGAGGACAGCCTATACGTTCAGTGTACAGACATATATTATACAGGAAAGAGAGAAAGAGACTGAAAAGTTTCTGCTTTGTTGACTCTAAGAATGCTTTTTTATGTTAGTTTCTTAGATCTAGCCAAGATTCAATAGACGTTAGCTGTTTATAGTCACATACTCAGGGTCATTTGCTTCACCTTGTGAAAAAATTACATTCAGTATTATTTGCTAAATACTTCAGAGCAGTTAGAATATTTGCTTTCTCTTCATGAAAAAATTATATATATATATATATATATATATATATATATATATATATATATTATAATTTTTTTTAATAACCATCTTTGCTCTCTGAAAACGAAAGGAATTTGTATGTGTCATCCTTCCCTCTATTATTCTAGTACTTTTTGTTCATGTTGTTGTGTTCTTTTGTAGCTTTGCTTATTGTCTTGTGCGCTTAGTTGAGAGCCATCATTTTATTCTTCCATCTATTTTTCTTTCTTGAAAATCACCTCACACTTGGCTGATGCCAGTGATAAAATGAATAGGGCAATTCACTTATAATTCATAACCTGTCTGCCCTTTGAGTGTGTGCTGCTCAACCTTAATTATAAATCACACCATAACGAGGAGCTCCTTTGCTCCAATACACCCAGATTCAGCTCTTCCCCCTTTCGTCTGGGTCTAAGAAACCACCACTGCAGGGGATTGGGGTCAAATCTTAGAGGCGTGAGAAGCCAGTGTTCAGCTTGTCAAAAAGGGCAAGCAATACAGATGAGCGATCTCACTCTGGGCTGTAAGGGTGCAGACCGCAGAGCTTGTAAAATCAGAAAGAGACAGGGAATTCCTTGTATTTCATGAGATTCTCTGTGTACGTTGTGGCTTTCTATTTGGTGTCAGCCCCACTTTATAGCTGGACATAATTTAATATTGGCTTCTGTGGTGGGTGCACACTGCCTCTGTCTTGCTCTATAAAATTAGAGCACGTTGTTCTTGTCTGCACATATTTCAAAGGCTGGCTGTGGTGAACCGTCCTTTGCCGGAGTTCAGGTTGCATTTCTATAACAGTAGAATTTGCCTGATTTTCGTTCTTTCCTGTGCATTGAATTTTTTATTATTTAATTATTATTATTATTATTTTAAAGGAGGTATTTTTCTTCAGGCAATTGTGTACTATCTAACCACATTTCTGTAATGTCTTGAATAAAATATCTCAAGAGGTGCTGACCTGGCATCAAAACCCCTGTCTGGTAATTAGATATGTAGTCTACCTGAAATGTTTTTAAGTTACATTTTTTAAGATAGTTTTAATAGGAAATTCCTCCCTGATGTCAAATTTAAAGAGGGAAAATTTATGAGACCTTTCCACCCATATTTCTCTCATAACCTCATCATCACACTATAGTCCAGTTCAGTTTAACATTTTACCCTCTGATGTAAGAGGCTGAAATCCTCTTGTACACGTGAAAGGAGAATGGTGAGCCACGCAGCAGGACAGGATGGGGTACGGGTTAGGGAAAGAAATGGAGAAGAAAGCATTTGTGAGTGTTGGCTGGTGTCCCAGAAAATGTCTCTGCTGTGTTGCAGGGTCCTTCCCCCATTCTTATGATAGCATTTTGCTATAGACTCTAGGTAAAATAAAGCTTTGTGTCTTTGAGATTTTAAGGTTGTGGATGGTTCTTGTTTGTGGATTATTGGATTATTGAATTTCAGATTATAAATTGTTTAACCCTTGTTCTGTTTCCCTATTAATAGGTCAGAAAACATAAATCTTAAACAACACATTTAATGACTTCTGCTAATTTATATAACATATAATATTTAAAAAAATAGATTATGTTTGTGATCTCAGAGCCTAGGTAAAACAACATGAATAAATGCACCAAGCAACACTAACAATGAAAGCAGAGTGTCAGAAGAACACAAATATTAATATTTTATAGTTTCTTATTTGTGGTTTCTAAGTATAGTTATAGGACAGTTTTGTAAAAACAAAAAGAAAATCCTGCTTAGTTGTGCCAATAGCACAGATTATATTAGTGCAGTAGTTCCAATATTTTATTCTACAAAAATATTTACATAAAAATAAAAGACTGTTGTAAAATAATTGTTTTGACGCAAAACATTACTGGTTGTTTTATAATTTTCAACATATTCTGATTAGAACTATAATAGAATTTCTAGCCAGCTGTTTTACTTCATCTCGCAGCCAAAAAAAAACCAAAACAAAAAAAAAACCAAGGGATAGAATACATGTATTTGATTAATGAATGTCAGTGACAACACAGAATTGGCCTATTAGGGCAAGTGACAGTTTTGTTAATTGCCAGCCAGCTATCACTATTGAGCCCTAATGTATGTAAATAATGGGAATTTGTTGTTTTGAGAAACCACAAAGAGAATGTACCTCTAAAATCACCATCATAAATGATGGCTTTAACACTCCAAGAAGGTTGTAGTTCAAGATGGAGTATAAATCTTATTCATTCGGTTTCAGTTGTTTTCTGTTTTGCTAGTTAACATAATTTTCAAGAATTTAAGCTGATTTCTGGATACAGCAGTTGTATTGTCATTGATTCAGTACTGCTTGAACTCTCAGGTGTACTATTAAAAATGAGTGTGTGGTTTTCCTTTCTCTATTTATAATTACTTGTTTGCCTTTATTGTGCATTGTACCCCTGACAGGTTGTCAGAAGCGGTTGTCTGTTCTTCTGTGTGTGGCCTCTGCGCTAGCTGTCAGTATAACCTTCAGGATGAAAGGAAAAACCATTCGGGAATGATACTGACTCCATCTCCTGGAGCTGTGTGTTTTTGTATAGTCTCTTATCCGATTTCACTTCGATAAATTTAATCAGAATAGAGCTGACATTGATGTTTTGACAGCTTAGACAAAGCTATTGTTCCTCTGTAGGACAATCCTGGCTTGTTTAGCCTCGAATTCCGCTGTATGCCTGACTTTTTAAGCATCACATGGTAAGTCTGGAAGACAACTTAAGGCTCTTCGCTAACTTTAAAGGTGTGGTATTCGCTGATTGGTCTCCATCTGGTTGCGAGTTAAGAATAGTTTACTCAAAATTTTAACTATTGTACTAATTTACTTGCCTTCATGTTATTCTAAGCTTTTGTGAAACACAACAAGAGAAGTTTAGCAGAATGTTGACACTGCTCTTTACTAAGAGTGCTAATTAAAGTGAATGCCTCAAAAATACTAAAGCACCATATATTCCAAGTCTATTGAAGCTGAACAATAGCTTTTTTTGTGGAAAATAGAATCATTGACAATTTAAATTGTTATTCACCAATAGTAAATGTGGTCTGTGAATAGCTGTGACCAAGGCAGAGACGGCCTTATGATGAGGAGATACCAGCCTCTGTGTGGCTCGATCATTGGAGAAAGCATAACGGTCAACTTGGATTGCGTGTGCTGTGATAGTCAATCACATTATATCCTTGAAGTAATTTAATTGCTGTCAGACTTGTACGACAGTCAATCACTTTTTGGCAATACAATAGAAATGGATAAGTAGTGCCTTAAACAGAATGTCACAGAATTGTTCTTTTTTTTTTTTTTGTAAACTCCAAAAATAGATAAATCTATATATAGGCTCTCGATGAATTAAACTAATTTAAGTTCCAATCTATGTTTTTATACAATTAACTAACTTGTAAAAGTAGTCTTAGCAGTTTATGCAACAAGTCACACATCATTAATTCACTGAGTTGAAGTCAAGTTTCAAATCAGTTCATTTGGAGTCAGGTTGTAACAACCCAGCTTTCTAAATCTATCAGGTTGTGTCCACTCCCCCCAGTTCCACATATCCTTAGCACTCAGTAATTTTAGCACATAGGAAGTGCTAAGCTGCTCTTTAGTTGTAGTTTGAGAAGGCCTCTTGATGATCCAGTCAGTGCAGTGAACTGCCGAGGGGAGTTGCAGGTTGCTATTACTTGATGGCAGGAAGGCCAAAGGTTAACGCTTTTTCCCCTCCCCTCCGCTGTTGCCTGCCAGAAGTCCTTGTGAGCATACAAGCCTCTGCTCACAGCCTCCACAAGTCTGGATATTAGCCAAGACAGCCCACTCCAAAACACACTACCTTTCAGTGTGTTTTTTTGTATACCTCCCCTATCCTGCCCTGCGGGTCCTGCCATAACCACATCCATCACACCTCTGCATCTTAGGCGTGGCTTGACCTAAGCTTGATCATGCAGTTTGAGACTTTTCATTTGTTAAAATGAATCTCACACTTTTAGTTTTTATTTTGCCTTTAAGGCTTTTAAATTTTAATATAACTTTCTCATCCTCTTTCATTCTTTTTGAGCATTTAGAAAGTCTCACTGTTTTCATTAACTAGAGCTCAGTGTGCTCTTCAGGTCTCTTGCACAGAGAAAGTGATATATTTATCCTGAAACTTGGGTCACTACTGAAATGTGGATTCTGGTGATCTTTGTTAATTGTAAACAAATAACATTGACTGTGATGCTTATTCCTAGAGTAGAGATTGGTGCTAACAATGCCAGGATTCATAGGTTCGATTCACAGGGAATGCATGAACCGGCAAATTGTATACCTTCAATGGAATTGCCGGTACAGTTAATTGTACGAGCGGTACAGTTCAGTACAGTACAGTATGCAATATTTTACGTTTCCATTGTCAGAAGTTGTGAATGGTACCAAAATAGCGAATTGGACCGTACCACTTTTTTGGGACCCTTCAGTATGGGTAGCTAGCACAGTAGTCCGATACCAAAAGGGTGGAGCTAGACTCACTACAGACTGTTGATTAGTTGACAGAGAATCGTCACTTGCGTGTGCTACAGCCTTTTTTTAATGTCAGCATGCAGCAGTGAACCATGGTCGACCCAGGAGGTGCAGACCTTCCTGGGTATCATCGGTGAAGAACGTCTGCGAAGAGAACTCGATGGCATGGTGAGAAACTAAAAGGTTTTCCAGAATGTTTCTGAGAGGATGGCTGCAGATGGGTTCCAGCGGACATCTAAGCATTGCAGAATTAAACAGAGCAACTACCAGAAGGTGAAAGACCACAAACCGAAAGGTGTAAACCAAAAGAAGTGGAAGTGGTTCGATATGATGGACGCCATTTATGGACACAGACTGGCGAGTTTGGCAAGAGGAGCTGGCATCGATATGGCCACCTCTCTGCTGGAGTAAATGAAGTCTGCTGGTAAGTTCTTATAGTTGTGTAACAAAGTATTAAAAGATCACGGAAAAGCTCACTTTCAATGTACAACTTTATAGGAAGCCTGTTGTTTGTTTGTTGTTTGCTAGCCAGTGCGGTATCACCCAGTTATTTTCAAGCTAGCAGTGTTGGATAGAATACAGATACCACATTGAAATATTACTTCAGTAAAAGTACTCATTTTAAATATTTGCTTGAGTAAAAGTACATAAGTACTTCATTTTTATGTACTTAAATACTAAAACCAAAAGTACTGATTAATGAACCTCAATTTATATTTTTTTTAATGGAATTTTCTATCCATCCTACTGTTCAAGGTAGCTATTAAGGAGAGACAGGTGTAATGATAGAGCTTAAGAGAAAGAGCTCCATCTAAAATTAAGAAATGGAAAGAGATGTGAGAATGTGTGCACATTTATTGGGCTTAAACAGCTCACCACTTTACAGCAATGTAGTGGAGAAAAAAAGTTCAATATTATGCTTTGAAATGTAGTGAAGTAAAAGTTTCTTATAAAAAAAAATACTCTAAGTACAGATACTTGAAAAATTTACTAATACTTTGTTACTGTCCACCACTATAATTAGCTACCCGTTCAGTCCTAGTACTTTGTATGTTTTGTATGTTATCTCGAACCGTACTGTTGCAGTTTGATTGATTAATGTGACTTGTGACATTTTTCAGTTGAGGATCGCCGTGACCCTGTGCCACCATCCAGCCACTAATGCTTTGCCCACAACACAGGACTTTACACTTGTTTGACACGTTTTCACTTTTTGTTCACACAAAACTGTTGTTGCACAGCACTTTGTATTTTAAGCATTTGTTTGACTGTTTTCAAATTAAAGTAATTTTTCCATTACCTCATGTGTCATGTCATGTGTTCAATGACTGTCTCACAGGCTTCCTCCCATACCCCTTCTATAAATTGATGTAATTCGCTTAATGTTCCTGCCATCAGATGTTGACAATGCCAGAGTGTATGGACCTTTTGTTTGCTACCTTGATAAAATCACCATTTGGGAGATTATGCCTTACCTTTAACATACAATATTTGTTAATGTGTTACTTTACATTTACAATAGCTGATCTTCAAAAATTTTACGCTGTAATCTTATGTGATTTTTAAACAAGTGATGGCAAAATCTGAATTTCTTTCTACATTTTATTGCAGACTAGTCCTCACTTTTACAAAATATGAAGAGGCAGTGTAAAAGTAAATATGATTTATGTGTCCATTACAATATCAGTCAAAACAGGTAAACAAAACATAACCTAGCATTTACACAGGATTTTTTTGCTACAACTGCAAAGACCAAAATATTTAACTGTTCAAATAACTCATCAGACCCACACGTACATCCCCGCCCCTCCTCTGTACCCTGTACCACTGCTACCACCACAGGCTCTGCTACAGCAGGTGTGTCCCATTCATGTTGGTAATCCTCTCCATGACTTTCATAAAGATTGTGCAAAGCACAAGTCAACACGATGGATTTCACCAGTTCTGTGTCGCTATCATTCCTCTTCATAAGGCACTGCAACCTCTTTTAGCTTTGTACTCAAAAGCATTCTACTACCTCCTGAGACCTGCACATTGTTTAGGTCTGTTGTTCTGCTTTCAGCTGGCCATTGTCAGGTAATGGTTTTAGGAGCCAATTCTGGAAAGGATAGGCTGAGTCTCCCAGCACATAATAGCCAGCATTCACCCCGCTGGTTTTCCTGTTGCAAGCTGGATAAAGTCTTCCACGCTCAACTAACTCCTACAAAGTTGGACTGTCTCAGATCTCGAGCATCATGCAAACTCCCAGCCATTCCTGCAAAACAATCCTTTTCCTTCTATAAGTCCTTGCAGGATGATGGAATGCAAGCCTTTTCTGTTGAAGTATTCACAGTGGTACTCCTTTGGGGCTAAAATGGGTATGTGTGACCCATCAATGGCACCAACACACTGGAAGCCCCCATCCTTTCTTAAAGTTGGTCGCCATTTCTTTAAGCTTCTGCTGGTCAGGAAAACATGTCTGTTCTGGAACTAACAACATACAGGCAGCATTGCAGAATTTCTGCACACACTGCCACACTGTTGTTTTGATGACACCAAAAAGATGGCCAATACTTCTGTAGTCACTGTTGGTTGCCAGCTTTCATAGTGCAATAGCAACTATTTTCTTCAGGGGAACATGATCAAGTTATGAGTGACCTCATAAGCATTATTTAAAGAAAAAAAAATATATATATATATAAATATATATATATATATATATATATATATATATATATAACAAAGCAGCACAAACAAAAAAGAAATTGTCAAACCTCATAAATCAAGCACAAATGATTGAGACTATTTTGGCAACGTTTTGCATTGGGCGGGTGGCCAGCTTCATGGAGGTCCTGAACCACACAAGTAAATCAACTAAAGAATGCCTGAAAAAAAAAGAAAAGAAAGGAAAATATGTGTTTCCCTGACCTTAACCCAATGCAGATGCTGTGGCAAAAACTAGAGACGGCTGTACTAACATGACCTCTCAGATATATTGATCAACAGATTTGTGTGGAGGAATGGTCCAATATTAATCAAAAGTCATGTAAGCAACTACAAAAAATATTACTACAGACTTCTAAACCTCAAAAATATTTTTTATTAATAAATTTTCACAATTGCCAAAATTTTAGTCTGAACACATCCCTCACAATGTATTTTTACATTTATTTGAGAGGTTGAGCAAGGAAAACCTGGAATATATTATAATCTGTGCCATTGAAAACAAATGGATGAGAATCAAAGAACACATTATGTATACATAAGTCCTAATGGGACTGAATCAGCTCGAGTGTCTGGAGCAGATGGTTATATTTTATAAACAGCTGAACTGGTAGGCTTTGGAAAATTTCAGCACACAAAGGGTGTAGGATATTTATAAAGCCGTTCACTGTCCCCCTCTACAAAATGCGCATGTAATTTCAACATGATCCTCTGCAGCTTCCTGTCATCTTGCTCTGGAACTCTGTCAAGAGTCAATGTGGACGGCAATCGCTCAAACACCTGTGTTCTGATTGGACAGCAAAAGTGGGGATAAGTTTACTAGCCAATGGGAGGGGTTTTAGCCAGAGGGTAAATCAGGACAGCTGATTGGCAACTCTAAGCATTTGTCCAGTCATACCATGGCTCTCTGCCAGTGTGTTGTTTCTAAGTGCAATGCACTGTTGTCACTTGCAGTTTTACTGTTTGACAGCTTTTCTTTTACAAACTGGCAACACAGCAGGACACCTTCCCCATTATTTTTGGTGACTTGTGTTTTTTGGTATTTTTGGTGACTGACTTGTGACTTTTATGTTTGCATTGTCAGTGGAATGAGATATTGTTGTGTGTTGTTGGGTGGGAAATGCATTTGGATTTGGGGTGTGATATATTGTGCACAGTTACATTTGGAAAGATGAGGATCATCTGTCTACTTGGCTTGGTCATGCTGCTTAAACCGTGCATGAGTGAGATGAGTGAAGTCAAAATACCCACTGGTGACAAAATGTGGATGGGACCCCCATTAGCAGGATCAGTTTGTCAAATCAATGCACGGTCAGAGTTTTACCAAGGGCTTTAGGATGACTTTGTATGGGATTTGGCTCACTGTTGAACTTAACTGGACTTACCTTAGAAACTGGTGCCCTCAAAGTGGCCTCAGGTTTGGACTCAGAAAACATTACCAGTCTCCAGATACATTAAATAAAGGCTTGATTAATCCTTCACCCTCCTCCCACTTCATAATTTAAATGAGTGAGTGATAAAGTTGGATTTGGAAACTATTTGTATCTATCTGTTCTTTCATTGTCCAAATTTTGCAGATACTATTGTCCACAAGTCTTTTATTTCATTTTAAGTTCTTGTGTGGTCTCTTTCATCCTGACAGTTACTAACGATTCACCCTTTGTCTGTCTTCTAGCTAAGAGAAGGTGAACATCACAAGGAGAGAACCATTTGATGGAAGACAAGAAAAAGCAAGAAGAGACAAACAAGGATACTGCACAGAAACCGGTCGGTGTGTTTTAATTTGTTGTTTTTTTGTTTGTTTGTTTGTTTTTTTGATGTAAAGAAAGAAAGGGGGTTAAAAAAAAGAAAAAAGGGGGGGGGGGGCAGTGCTGGGGGAGTGGGGGCTTGGGTGCAGTCTGGACCGAGAAGACATATTATTCTATTTAAGATAAGGCCAGTAACTGATGGATGACTGATATTAAAATTATCTACTATTTTACTTAAAATAAAACTGTAAAAATCATAATATGCAATATTATATAATATATATTATATATAAATAAATAATATAATATTAGATGACAAAAATACTGTTAGGGTGAGCACGCACAGTTAAGTATCCAGTATTGACTGATATTGATACATTTTAGAAAATCGCTGAAATTAACTGATATGCTACAGATATACTGTGCAACCCTATCGAGTTTATTTTAATATCAGGTACAACAGATTATACTTTTGCTTTAACAGTTTTCATCTGTCAAGCTTCTTTCCTATCAAGAATTTGTAATTAGTGTTTGAATCAGTGGTAAGATCTTTAGGCATTCAACAAATGCACAGTGAGTACTTAAATCAGAACCTTTCAGTTGGGTGTTCTGAAGTTCTTCTGAAGCACTTAAAAGGGCAGAAGAAAAGAACAGTCTTTGTAACAGTTCTGGAATAGCACCAGGGAATGTAAACTTGCACACTGGCCTTGCTCCCTTCTCTTACTCCTCTTCCCCCTAGCCTCCTCTCTCACAGAGGGCCATTTGTAGTCTATTTCCACTCGATTAGCAGGCCACTGTTTGTGGCAATGCGATTCACTCCAGGCCCCTGCTGGGCCTCTTGTCGAGATTACGAGGCAGGGTGTGTTTTAACACTTGAAGTTGAGTTTTGTTTTTTTTTGGTTAGTGCTTGTTGAGTCATGCTGTTCTTTTGGGCTGGGTACAATTTTGAACCTAAAAAACGAGAGCAAAACTTACTCAAAGAGGTGCAATCTCAGAATGTTTGATTACTTGTATTTTATCAAGGTTATGAGGTGTTATGTCTCACCAAGCTCAAAAAAACGCAAAACTAATGGTGTGTTTTCACCGTAGACTGTATAAAAACATGGACATAGTGTCCGTGACGTCACCCATAGACTCCTGAAGAGCGATTTTGAAGCTCAAAGTGTGCAGGGCGGGCCGTCGCCATCTTGGCAGCGCGTCACCGTGCAAGTCTCCCAGATAATCGAAAATGGGCAAAAATGTGGGAGCTGGTTGCTGAAGCCACGCCCACCTAGCTCGACGGCAGTGTCAGCAGCGGCAATCCACCTGTCACTCAAGTGGCCACGCCCTTAATTATGCAGAACTTTAAGGCTTATTATAATTTAAACGGATGAGTTATAGAAAAATTCACCCCCCTCACAGTTGTCATGAAGGGCAAAATTAGCTATAAAGACCAAAATCATTTTTTGAACCAGGTTGTAAACATGTTTTTTTCTGCTGTTAAGTTGGGCATTTTAACATGGGAGTCTATGGGATTGACTCCCTTTTGCAGCCAGTCGATGAATTGCAGTTTTAGTCACTTCCTTGTTGGCTTCATGAGAGAGAGCGGGAGGTTGCCACTGGGTTTTCACACTAAAAAATATGATGTCTTTACCGATTTTGATACCACACCAATGTGTGCTCTTGAACATATTATTTAAAATGCTACATAAAAATATATCTTAAATTTAAATGTAAAAAAAAAATGACATGTCAAGTATTTCTTTAGTAAAAAAAAAAAAAAATCAGTACATCAAATAATTTTAACATCATTCCAATTAATGACTAGTGTTGGAAATCGAGAAACAGTTCTTATTCAGAACAAAAAATAAATAAAAATTGCACCACCTGTCAGTCAGAGAGCACTTGGGTACCAAACCGAGTCTGTGCTCATTAATACTGATACTGGTATGGTAGTGTTACTTTTTTATTTTAATGTTGGTATTGATTTTATTACCAAAGTACATTAACAGTACGTTAATAAAGTTAATTGCAGTTAGTAGTATGGTAGCAAAAAAAAATGCTATACAAAGTGTCTGGTGCAGGTCCCAGTTTGTTAATGGGAGCTGGGGGTGGGGGGGACTGAGGTTCAGGGTACAGTGGTGCATGGGGAAAAGGGGGGGGGGGTTCAGCTTCCTAACACCCTGATGAATGAAGCTGTCTTTCAGTCTACTGGTCCTGGCCTGGAGACTCCGCAGTCTCCTCCCTGATGGCAGCAGACTGAAGAAGCTGTGTGATGGGTGAGTTGGATCACCTGCGATGCAGAGGGCTTTATGGGTGAGACGGGTTCCATAAATGTCCTGGAGGGAGGGGAGGGAGACACCAACAATCTTCTCAGCTGCTCTCACTATGAGTTGAAGAGTCTTCCGGCATGACACGTTGCCGGCGCCATACCACACAGTGATGCAGCTAGTCAGGATGCTCTCGATGGTGCCTCTGTAGAAGGTGCACAATATGGGGGCTGGGGCTCTGGCTCTTCTCAGTTTGCGGAGGAAGTAGAGATGCTGCTGTGCTATCTTGGCCAGTGCTGTGGTGTTGTCGGTCCAGGAGAGGTCCTCTGTGATGTGCACACCCAGGAACTTGGTGCTGCTCACTCTCTCCACAGTCGCACCGTTGATGGTCAGAGGAGCATGCTGAGTGTGCGCTCTCCTGAAGTCAACAACAATCTCCTTTGTCTTCTCCACGTTCAGAGAGAGATTGTTGTCACTGCACCAACCGGCCAGGTGGCTCACCTCACTCCTGTAGTTTGTCTCATCTCTGTTGCTAATGAGACCAACCGCAGTTGTGTCATCCGCAAATTTAATAAAGAGGTTGAAGTTGTGTGACGGTGTGCAGTCGTGGGTCAGCAGAGTGAAGAGGGGGCTCAGCACACATCCTTTAGGGGGCCCCAGTGTTCAGTGTGATGGTGCTGGATGTGTTGCTGCCGACACGTACTGCCTGAGGTCTTCAGGTCAGAAAGTCTAACAGCCAGTTGCACAGCGAAGTGTTGAGCCCCAGCTGGTCCAGGTTTTTAATGAGCTGTTGAGGGATGATTGTGTTGAATGCTGAACTGAAGTGTATGAACAGCATTCTGACGTATGAGTTAACTACCACACTGAACAAGTACAGTCAAATATATCATGGCTTTTGCTGATAATGCATCTCTTGCTTTCATTTACAGGCAACTGAACAGAAAACCAAAGGTAGGTATTCTTGAAAGTCTTTTTAATGTTTGAAAATACAATATTGTAATATTTCAACAGAAGAGTAATGTAAGTGAGCTAAATTTTAATTTTGCTCATGTGTAGTAAGGTCAGCAGATATGGAGATCTCCCTCATTAGTCTGAACTTTTGTCACTCTGATTTCATTCCTGTGCGGGCTAATGCTTGGTGACACATGCATTATTTAATTAGCATATGTTCACTGGGGAAACCCAGGCGAGGAATACTGGGATGACAGAGACTCTTCAGTATCAGCGGTTTGCAGGATTTAATTTATGGACATATTATTATTATTATTATTTTTATTTTTCATATAGTCTTAAAACAGTTTAAATCTCTAAAGCTCAAATTTTCTTTTATATATGTGACCCTGGAGCAGTAAGCAGTTAGACTGAATTTACATTTATTTTAAAAGCAGAGCCAGGCGCGAGTCGACGCAGGTTGCGCATGTGCGTCAAGCCTCATCCATACTGCCAGATGCGCTCGTGGAGATTTGCGGTGCGGAGCCACGCACGAATATAACCAAGCGTTATAAAACAGTCTGCGTGAGTGCGGCAAGTGTGAACGGCTCAACCGTGATGCGGGATTCACGCAGCGTGGGGAAGAGAGTAATATCGCGTCCACATCGCAGGCTTTTGCAATTAGCAAATCACAACGTCTCAAATCTCGATTGCGATTTGATTTCGATTAATTGCACAGCCCTACCCTGGACCACAAAACCAGTCTTAAGTGTCAATTGTTCAAAATTGAGATTTATTCAACATCTGAAAGCTGAATAAATAAGCTTTCCATTGATGTATGGTTTGTTATGATAGGACATGTTTGGCCGAGATACAACTATTTAAAAATCTGGATTCTGAGGGTGCAAAAAAATCTAAATAATTAGAAAATCGCCTTAAAAGTTGGCCAAATGAAGTTCTTAGCAATGCATATTACTAATCAAAAATTAAGTTTTAATATATTAACAGTATGAAATTTACAAAATATCTCCATGGAACATGATCTCTACTTAATATCCTAATGATTTTTGGCATAAAAGAAAAATCAATAATTTTGACCCATGCAAAGTATTTTTGGCTATTGCTACAAATATACCCCAGCGACTTAAGACTAGTTTTGTGCTCCAGGTTATTTGTCACACACACACACACACACACATATATATATATATATATATATATATATATATATATATATATATATATAGTTACTTGCTTTTTGAGAACTAAAGTAAAATTTCAGACTATAGTGAATATTTTACAGACAAAAAAGGTCTGTTAATTAAATTGAACCCATTGCGATTTCTGCCTGAATATCGCTGACTATTTTCTTGCAAGAAAAAGTTCTACATGCATACAGCTATTCAGTGTTGGCTGTAGATTGCGACAAACAGAAAAAAAAAAACCTTAACTCAATATTTATACCCAAATCAAAACAGTATCTTTTACAGTATCTCATCCAATCATAATGCATACTCAAGACACGTGTCCACTTAAGGTGTCCAACTATGTCCCCCCCAGATGCGTTTCTAAGTATTTAATGCAAATCATCAACTAAGATGCTAGGTTTAAAATAGCATTTCTCGTCTCACACTTGCTTGCGCGCACACACACACACACACACACACACACACACACACACACACACACACACACACACACACACACACACACACACACACACACACACACATTAAATAGGTTTCTTGTTATTTCTCAGCTCATCAAAAACTCAAGCATACTGAAGAAAACTGAAGCATTCAGAGACAGTCTAAAGAACACTCTTTAGTACAGTGAAGCAAATAATACCAATAATAATAATATTTCATAAAAAAAAAAAAAAAATCCTCCACACAAATTCACAACCCCACATAACAACACACAGCATGGTCTGTCTGGTTCTTCAAATACCGCAGACTAAAAGGCAGAAATATCTTATGAATTACATTTTTTTTACTTAAAAAGGCAGACTGACTTGCCATATAATTTCTGTGAAGAGAAAAGAGGTACTTCCTCCATTGTGTGTCTTGATGTTAAAGCCTTGCCTAATGAAATTGTCGCCAAAGAATTTTACTACGACTGGATTGATTTTTCGCCTGAGAATGGAGTCACCCTAAATGGCGTTGCAGGTTCAAATACCCAATTAACCAAATGTAATTAACCAAATATTTATTTTTAGCTAAATGAAAACTTTAATTGGTGTTTCAGAAAAATCATTGCATTCTCAAGCCCCTATTTTACCAACTGGATCTCCTCTTGAAACCTTCCAGGCATTTCCATCAAAAAAAGATGCTCTGGCCTCTTAAACAGAAACCAGTAACTAATCTAGACTGATTGCTAACTTGCATACAACACCATTTTAGTGGAAAAGTTGTATCAGTGTTTGCCCTTTGGTTTAATTTCAGGCTTAAAACTAAGTAGAATGACTCAAATGCTGCCCAAAGTGTATTCTTGATAAATGTTTTATCATAAATAACCATCTCTCATCCCCGGCACTGACTCTATTGCGCTTCGTCAGCAGTTCACGCCTGTGCGTCTTTGAGAATTTCTCCTTTTCTCTTTGCATTGTTAACCGAATATCATCCCAAGACAAATGCAAATGGAATTTGTATTTCGAGAGGGGGTATTTATAAAAAGTTCATAATTCACAAATATTTACGGGAAGAAAAGAGTTATTAAGATGGTCTTTTCATATTTGTTGAACTGACAGATGGAATTCTGGGTAATCTAGAGGGGAAATAGTTGGTTCAACTGCAGCCAGACTACTGTTTTGACAATAAAAGAAGGAAACACATACAAACAGTTATTAACATAAAAAAAACAACACCATTATATCATGAACCTAGTACTTATATAGTATTTTTTCTGCCAGTGTCCCTGATGATTCCCACCCCTAACATAAGACATATACAGTAATTACATTATTTTTCTAATTTATTAAAGAGTCAGTTTCTTCTCCAGCTTCTGAGCACTTTGAAGAGAAGTGGTGCCAGATTTATTCTGGGATTAAGAGCCATACATTTGTGCTTACTTTTTGTGCATTTTTGAGAGAGAGAGAGAGAGAGAGAGAGAGAGAGAGAGAGAGAGAGAGAGAGAGAGAGAGAAGGACCTGTAGATGGAATACAAGAACACAAAATTGAAGAAGACAGGAAGAGATGGAATGAGAGGCACCCCACAGCAATTTGCCTGTCTGAGATTGCCAGTGTGAAGATCTTGTGGTCCCAGTGTCCATCTGCTTCCTCTAATGAATTCACAAGCACTTTGAACAATAGGGACAATGAAAAAGTTGAACAGGCTGTGGGGGATGGAGTAGAGAATGAGAGAGGGAAAGGGTAGGGGAGGAGGGGAAATGTGCGAAGGAGAAGGTCACTGGAGTAAAAGAGACAGACAAGACTGCTCTGCATCCTGATTGGCTGGAAGCATGGTCGATGGATAGGCTGAGCAGAATGTAATCATAGATGTGCGTCACCATCTTCATCCAGCGGCCAGCAGCTCTGAGCAGCTCTCTGTTTTTAAATGACTCCAGGGGATCTCTGTATTCAATTCACAACTGGAAAACATTAAGAGTTCTTTGCTTGGTTAGTAATTTTCTCATGATGCCACACACTAACTGCGAGACAAACTCAAGGCTTTTTTTTTTTTTTTTTAAGTCTGTAGAGATCTGCACGAGGCAGTTAGATCATGCTTTATTTTTGTCATTGTGTGAATTTCCAGATCATTTAATTTTCAAAGGCAAATCTGCCATTAATGCTGTTATAAATGGCTCATCTTGGCATGAATCTTTCTTTGTACTGTGTCTATCTTTAACCCAAATCCTTTGGTGAGTTACAGTAACTGTGCCCAGAGCTGCTCAGTGCTTGAGGCTGATGTTAATCCTGTTCTTTTCTCCCGAGCATTGTGTGTAAGCTTCTCAAAGAACCTTGCCCCAGATGGCCCTCCTGTGTAGTGTTTATTCAGAATACCGTGGAAATCGTGGAAATCACGCTTAGGCTGGAAAAGGGATATTGTTGAAGCATTCAGCTTTTCCAGATGTTTTGTGATGCACTGCACAATAGCTTAGACAAAATATTTATACATCCTCCTCTTCCTCTACAGCATTCATAGTAAACACTGGCAAGGAGATCTCTGTCTGAATATGCATAATTCAGTGGCATTTGGATGTTTGTTTGTTTGTTTATTTATTTATTGAAAATAAAATATTTTCTATGTAGGTTTTTGCCATTTAGAATTTGGAGCAGTAAAAGAGAATATTTGAATCATGTACTTATCACTGATTTGAATTTTACAAGCTTCGAAAGGAAACGGAAGTGCAATAAATGTAGGTCATGTGACATGAGAGCTAGATTCCAAGAGCTCAGAAACCATTCGATAGAGCTGTGTGACAACCAAAAATTACATTTAAACTGTTATTTAATGATGATCTTTCTTTTCAGTAGGGCGGGGCGATGAAATGCTAACGATAATTATCACGATATAATTTTTCCTCTATAAAACGAAGAGTTCAATAAATGTTCAATATAATGTTTATTTCTAATGTTTACGTCAAAAGTGGAACAAAACAGGGCTACTCATTTGAAGTGAACCACATGGGGCATTTATCCGCTTGACTCAGAGTTCAAAAGGCAGCGCAGCGCGAGCTCACTAGAGCAGAGGCCCGTTTCAGAAAAGAGGGTTAAGTGAAAGTCTGAGTATGTTAACCCTGAAATGAGGGAAACTCTGGGTTTTTGGTTTCAGAATGGGAGGTTTGTCAAACCCGAGAAAGCAGAATAAATCAAGCCCGTTTCTGAAAGAGAGGTAACTTATACTCAGAGTCAGTTACCATGGTAACTTACTCTGTGAACCTAAATTGGTCGGGAGCAAGTTTTCTACGTTAAACCCAGAGTTTCTTTGTTTTTTCGGTCTCAACCCTCATTTTAAAGCATAATCGATGTTTAAATAACTCATTCATTCATTCATTCATTCACACTGCAAAAAAATACAAAATAATTCTGAAATTTTTCGCGTTTCTAAGTGAGTATTTTGGAATCTAAATTAAGTACATTTTACTTAAAACAAGAAAAATAAAATTAATGCAAATGAAAACAAGGTTATTTTTCTTACCCCATTGGCAGATAATTAGCTAAATAAGAAAAATACACAGAAAAGACTAAATACCTTATGTAATTTTTAATTTAAGAATCTGTAGACATTTTGACTGGAAACAAGACAAAAATAGAAAAGCATTTGTTGCAGTGCTGGTACAGTCATTCATTGTACATATTTTCATCATGCAGAAACTCTGAAAGTGACAAAAATGGCATGTCCTTTAATACTGAATCCTGTAGATGAGGAGGCTATATTCGTAGGGAGTTACATTTACATCGGGAGAGGATTATTTAGATTAATTTTTATTTATTTTTTTGCCATATCTGCATGCACATTTATTTGAGCGTTAGTTTTCTATATACAGTAACATCAGGGATGCAGAGCACGTTAGTAAGGCCGCTGTATGCAGAGCAGAGAAGAAAAGTGTGTCTCGCTCTCAATCTCTTTCTTATAATATTCGTTTAGTTTTCTGATTGTTGAATGGAATGGAAGGATGCCAGATGGAAGGGTAGTTCGAGATATATCCCGTAACCACCACCACAGCTGTTAAATTTATTTGGTCATAGTTATTTTTCCTGTTGGATTTTAATATTCTTCCAATACTTGGTATTGTGGCCATCTCCTCTTCATCTGTTTTTCATTATTTTGTGAACCTTCTTGCTGTTGGCTGAGTAGTAGTCAAATGTTAATTTAATTACTCTAATTAAGAAATCCAACAGTTTGGATTAGAGAACATTTAATTGTGAAAAGAGCATTGGACTATGTGGAAAAAGCTGCTGCGCTCTGAAATAGACACTGTATGATAAATATTTAATATATCAAATGCTTGTAGCCTACACTCATAAATTGAATTAAGTTTTTATACCTCATGTTAGCTGCTTTTTGTTGTTATTGTTCTTTTTTTATTTTATTTTGCCTGTAGGATACCATGAAAATTAATATTACTTCAATAATTTCCCATTCTGCCACTTTTTACCTTTGATATTGTAACAGTGATTAAGAATTACAGTTACGTATTGACTCGAAGTATAGAAACGTTTTTTTTTTTTTTTTTTTTTTTTTTTTTTTCGTTTTTTTTTTTCGGGTGCTGTTGCCATGGTGAATCAAAATCATAAGCTCCATTGATCATGGCTTTTCATTGTTGTGGTGCATGCGCTAAACTCAGAGGCAACCTCCTCAAGAGTCGATTGAACTTACTGAGTTCAGCTGTTCTCAACCCAAAAACTTTTTTCCCATCTCAGGGTGAGTCAACTCAGAGTTTAAGTTTCAACTCAGAGTTGGTTGAACCTCCTTATTGATGCGTTCCCTCGCTGACGACAGTAAACAGTCCTGTGAGATCCGGTGTGAAGTGTACCATAGTTACCATAGTTACATTTTTACCATTTATTGAGGTGTTATATGTGTGGTTTTAACTGTGGTTATCATGATCTAACCATTGGTCTTCCTACTATGATAGACCAATGGTTAATTTTAATAAAACGCAGTCAGAATAATTAAATTTCACCATATAAAAATGAGGTTGTTACAATTAGAGATGTTACTGTTTTTGATAATGAACATAAATGTACATCTGCATCCTAACTCAGGCTACTACTACTGTCAACTCAAGCTACTGTCAAATGTGCATTTCTAAGAGACAAAAATACATAATATTATTAATATTGCAGCCTGCAATGCAAACTGTGCTGAAGATACATGTCATCAAAGTCAGGCACAAACCTGTTTCATGAATTGAAACAATATCACTCTTAGAACATGCAGATACTAAGAAATTATTTATGCTACTGTATATTGACATTTATTTTAAGGAAAAATGACTGGAAAACTGTAAAGAATTCAAAAACGTGTTTGTCATGTTCTGACCATAAAGAGTAGTTTAAAACCACAATTAATGGTCTGGTTTTTACAACTTTCATTTAGGAGCAAAAATCTACCTTTAAACTTGAAAGAAATAAAGATTTGAAATGTATTGTGATAATTATCAATATCGACTGATATGAAAAAAATGATTATTATCTTTTTTGGCCATATCGCCCAGCCCCACTTTCCAGTGAATTAAATAGGAAATAATTAAGGAATGAATAATTAACCCCAAAATGAAAATTCTATCACAAAATCCCATTGGACCAAATAAACTTTTACTGTATGGACAAAATCAGCTAACACAAAATATCTTATTTGGTGTTTTACAGAAAAAGGAAGACAAAGAAGTTTTGGAATGACATGAAGATTAGTTGATGACAATTTATATTTTTGGGAGAACTATCCCTTTAACCAGTGCAACTGGTACATAGAGTTGATCAGTTAATATTAAGAACTGGATCAGTCTATTTCTTCACCAAATTATTGAGAGAATTTTATAAAGTTGCTCAAATGCTCCTTTGAAATGATCATCAAAATTATTATTTCATGAAACAGACATGGATGTTTTTTTCATAAATTCTCAAGAATATGCCAAGGAAATCTATTTCAAAATTTCATATATGATCACAGTATCAAAGCTAATTTAGACCATAAAAACATTTCCAGCAAAACATATACAGGTGCTGGTCATATAATTAGAATATCATCAAAAAGTTGATTTATTTCACAAATTGCATTCAAAAAGTGAAACTTGTATATTATATTCATTCATTACACACAGACTGATATATTTCAGATGTTTATTTCTTTTAATTTTGATGATTATAACTGACAACTAAGGAAAATCCCAAATTCGGTATCTCAGAAAATTTGAATATTGTGAAAAGGTTCAATATTGAAGACACCTGGTGCCACACTCTAATCAGCTAATTAACTCAAAACACCTGCAAAGGCCTTTAAATGATCCCTCAGTCTAGTTCTGTAGGCTACACAATCATGGGGAAGACTGCTGACTTGACAGTTGTCCAAAAGACGACCACTGACACCTTGCACAAGGAGGGCAAGACACAAAAGGTCATGTTGCAAAAGATGCTGGCTGTTTACAGAGCTCTGTGTCCAAGCACATTAATAGAGAGGCAAAGGGAAGGAAAAGATGTGGTAGAAAAAAAAGTGTACAAGCAATAGGGATAACCACACCCTGGAGAGGATTGTGAAACAAAACCCATTCAAAAATGTGGGGGAGATTCACAAAGAGTGGAGTGCAGCTGGAGTCAGTGCTTCAAGAACCACTAAGCACAGACGTATGCAAGACATGGGTTTCAGCTGTCGCATTCCTTGTGTCAAGCCACTCTTGAACAACAGACAGCTTCAGAAGCGTCTCGCCTGGGCTAAAGACAAAAAAGACTGGACTGCTGCTGAGTGGTCCAAAGTTATGTTCTGTGATGAAGGTCCAGTGTAAAGTTTGCACAGTCAGTGATGGTTTGGGGTGCCATGTCATCTGCTGGTGTTGGTATTCTGTGTTTTTTGAGTTCAGATGTAGTCGCAGCCGTATACCAGGAAGTTTTAGAGCACTTCATGCTTCCTGGCTGCGGACCAACTTTATGGAGATGCAGATTTCATTTTCCAACAGGACTTGGCACCTGCACACAGTGCCAAAGCTACCAGTACCTGGTTTAAGGACCATGGTATCCCTGTTCTTAAGATGCGATATGCCAGACCCTAGAATACAAAAGAGCTGAAGGCCACTATCAGAGCAACCTGGGCTCTCATAACACCTGAGCAGTGCCACAGACTGATCGACTCCATGCCACGCTGCATTGCTGCAGTAATTCAGGCAAAAGGAGCCCCAACTAAAGCCAAGTTCAGACTGCACGATTTTCAAAGTAGTCGGGTCACTGTTCTTTTCACACTGCATGACTATCTTGGCCAGCATTCAGTCTCTGCTGTGTTCACACTGCACGTTGGATCGGCGACAGAAGGTTTCACACTGCATGACTTTACAATAGGAAGAATCGCCGACAACTCTGTCTGGCACGCAAACTACGTTTCACAACCAAACACACGCGAGATGTGACTAGGAAACAACGCGTGCAAGACCGGAGTTCTCATGTGAGACTGGGATTATTATTAAAAATTGTAGCCCGCAAGAAGCTTGCAATACGAATTGCCTGTGCGCTGATTTGCAGCAAAAACAAGAAAAAAGAAAAGAAGCCATGTGTTAGCTGGCTGTATAGCTACAGTTGCTACACTGCAGTGAGGACAGCACACCATGCTTGCTAATATTGTGGTCTATAACTCCTCCCCGAACTCCCCGCTGCTCTGTATCTTGCTCTCTCATTGGCTGTCGGTCATCGCCGATGTAGCTTTCAGTCAGAACACTTTTCACACAGGATGATTTTGAATCGCCGACAGGTCCATATATTTAGCATGCCAAATATCTCACGGGAGTCGGCGACTTGTCGGCGATTCTCTCAGATCGCGTCTTTGCTCATTCACACTGCGTGATTGTCACTCGCGTGAACGAGCACCGATTTGCCTGTGATTTTGGGCATTTGTCTGCGATTTCTCAAAACCTGTCGGCGAGCCAAAAACTGGGCTAAAATCGTGCAGTCTGAACTCGGCTTAAGTATTGAGTGCTGTACATGCTCATACTTTTTATGTTCATACTTTTCAGTTGGCCATGATTTCAAAAAATCCTTACTTTGTATTGGTCTTAAGTAATATTCAAATTTTCTGAGATACTGAATTTGGGATTTTCATTAGTTGTCAGTTATAATCATCAAAATTAAAAGACATAAACATTTGAAATATATCAGTCTGTGTGTAATTAATGAATATGATATACAAGTTTCACTTTTTGAATGGAATTAGTGAAATAAATCAACCTCTTTGATGATATTCTAATTATACGACCAGCACCTGTATGCGAAAGCATGTCTTCTGAGTAATTAGGAATCATTTCTGCCATTGTGGTTCAGAACTTTTTGACACAGGTTGTGTTGCTTTCCCCTTTTGACTCTCTGGAGTTCAAGTATTCTTTTTATTTTGAAAGAGTGATTCCCAAAAAGGTCTACCAGGGTTGCTGTTCAGAACTGGTCATGGTCAACTGGTCACTAGTTGACTAGTTGAAAAACACTACTTGTTGTAAACTGAATCTACACATGCTACATGCTATTGTAGTCGTAGACTGTCTTCTGTGCACATGGGCTTGACATGAACAATATTGAATGACACAGGCACAAAATGTAAAATCTGACTTGACAGCTCAAAATGTAAATTAATTACTTAGGCTTACCGTAGTGAATCAGGATAATGCCAAAATATAAATTTTTATAACCTGATTTTATTATTTATTTTATGTACTCATTTAACAGTTGAATTTTGTTCATTTTTAACGAAGAAAAAAAATCTTCTGTGGTGAAGCTTAAAAATATCTGACAAAGACTATTAATAAGATGATTGCAGTTTTATTGTAGTTTGATATATTGGCACTTATTTCTATCAAATAATTTATCTAAATTTAAACTTTGTCTTTAAATTTCCCCTTCTCTTGCAGTGCCAGACTCTGTTAAACCCAATCCCAGCATCCCTTCAAACCCCATTCTGACCCTGAACCTGCCTGTACCCTGTCCTGCCTCCACCAGCAATGGCAAGCGTAGCCCTTGTAATTCCCTACAACAGCAGTTACCTCCATTACAGCAGCCCAGTCCCCGATATGTGCCCAGAGAGATTCCTCCACGCTTCCGACAGCAGGAGCAGAGGCAGCTACTGAAGAGGGGTCAACCTTTACCTACAGGCGCTCTGAACCCGACCTCTGCTTGCCCTCAGTCCGGGGTCATCTCCCCTCCCGAGACGCCCACCAGCAAACGGCACACGGGTGAGAATAATGTTCTGTTTTTGAAGGAGACACTAAGATATTTATTTTCATAGGCTTTTCACTGTGAATAGAGATGATTGTGGTATTTTTTTTTTTATCATTTGTTGTCTTAGAGAGATTGTATTCCTCCTCATGACCTTGGGATGTCTATGACTGGCTATGATTTAAAGGTCGAGGGTAGGATTGTGTCCCCCACCCTGATACACCCTAACAAAGCCTGGCATTGACCTCTTAAGTCTCATTCTAAGCCCAAGGTCATGGGAGCGGCATGGTTAAGGGACTCTGTCTCTAGTGTTTTTTGCAGTTATTGTTTACTGGCCCCCTCCCCTACATCCCTTTGGTTGATGACTGAGAGTGTTTGCGATTCACTCCAATCTGGTTTAACGGCAGGTGGAACAGCAGAGCTTGGACAGAGGGGAATCCCTGGGAACAGGGGCTCACCATAGGGCTGTGCAAAAAATCGAATACGATTTTCATGCGCATCTCTTTAGTAAAGACGCTCCTGTGATTAGTAGTATATCTCCAGCACGTGCGTTAAGATCAGGGTTGCCAGGTTTTCACAACAAATTCTGCCCAGTTGCTTCTCAAAACTAGTCCAAAACTAGCCCAATCGCGTTTCCAGGAGGTTCCCCGATAAAAAATGCATCCCGGGGTTAAAGTATACGTTTTTGGCAGGGTTGCCCTGGTAATATTCACATTTTAGGGGCTAAATATCACTTTATTGGTATTGGGGTCGCTTCAACACGCGGACATGAAAAACAACCGCAGACTTGGCAACACTGGTTCAGGTGGAGCGGCATTTACTACACAGAGCCGTTGTTCGCCGACAAGCTACACAAAATCGCTTTCAAAATCGACAAAGAATCGCCTGCGATTTTAAAATCGATTTTGTGTAGACTGTCAGTGAATTACGGCTCTGTGTAGTAAATGCCGCTCCACCTGAACCAGTGTTGCCAAGTCTGCGGTTGTTTTTCATGTCCGCGGGTTGAAGCGACCCTAGCTCACCAGCTGTTTCATGCCTAGTAATGGCTTTGTCAACTCTTGAATCATTATTGTCTTCGCTGTTTTATATGCATTTCATTTTCTGCTAATTAATATTTTAGAAATATGTGCTTCTGGGATTCAGATACCATCAAAAATCCAAGTTAAGCAAACAAGTTAATTTGTTAATCTAAAATGGCGTTTTGAACTGCAAAAGATAAGGTTTAATTTTTGGATGTGCAGAACTTTTTCATAATTGATTAGTCTATGGTTTCCCTTTAATAATAATTAGTAAATAAATCAGTCGTAGAGAAGCCCTATATGGTTTCGTTTCACATGACCCTGATCAGACACATTTCTTAGAGCATTTACATTAGATATATTGCTGTACTCAATGAAACAGTCAGCAGAATGTATGCAAAACAAGTTTTGAGAGCTGCTATTTCAATGTGATTTTAATACCTTTTTGTTGTTTAGTCTTAAGATATCTAAAGCAACAGAAATATGATATGTTAAAAATAAATCATTTAACAGTTCAAATCACAATTTTGGAATTTGTCAATATAAGTGCTGTATACTGTACTCATGTTAGAATTGATTAGTTATAGAACAGGCATTATTGAGAAAGTTATAAATGCATGGAAATGCTAAATTAGCAGGGTGGTGCTTTGACTTATGTTACAGATATGATCTCATCTGTGTCTAAACTAGAGGTGGTCCCCGTCTCACATGCCAGTCCCCTCTGTGGCTTCATTAGCACAGTGTCTCCCCAGCTGATGCCCTTCTGGGTCTCTCTCTCTCTCTCTTTCTCTTTTCTTTTACTCAGGCTATTTCTTTCTCCTTTCTCTCAGCACCCTTCTCAAAGAACACCGTGGTCTGACTTTGACAAGTGGAGAACATGACTGCTGCACTTTTAAAACATGTTTGCCATTCCACTATTTGTAAGAAGTGAGGCCTTTGATCCAGAGAACAGTATTAGTATGAAAGGAAGTTATTTTCAGACAAAAAAGCAGTCTTTTCCATCATTGAGACTTTGGCTAGAGAAAGTCTGGGACTGGAAAGCTGTAATAGTAGACTGAATTAAAGCAAATGTTTTAAGAAAATCTAAATTTGTAGGTAAACATCTAATTTTCTTTTTTCTTTTTTTCTTTTTTTTTTCCCTTTCCTTTGGGTTAGCTGTTAATTTCCAAAGTTTATAAATTCCCCTTTCTGGGCATTCACCAGGATGAAAAACAAAAATATAATTAATTGTTCAGCAGATTAATGTTCAATTTAAGGCACTGCAAGCAGAGGCAGCATGCTGCATAAAGACTCGTAGTTGCAGAAGTAAGTTGGCGTTGAATGGTTACAACATCTTTCTCTCAATTGCTTTTTTGAGGCTGTCTGTGCAGTCAAGTTAATCAGTGTTGCCAGAAATTATGTCCCCAGCTAATCAAGCCAAAGGTGACAGTGGCAAGGAACCAGAACTCCATCAGTGACAGAAATGGAAAAATAAAAACCTTGGGAGAAACCAGGCTCAATCGGGGGGCCAGTTTTCCTCTGGCCAGACTAAACCAGCATGGTGTGGTGTAATTCCAGGCTGCAACACATGTCTGATTGAGCAGAGGTTTCATCTGGTTCTTGTGGTCTTGTGCTGATGGCCGACGAGGTCTTCACAGGGAATCTGTCTCTAGGGTTCATCTAGATGACATGGTCTTCGCTGGCAGGGCTGTAGAGGTATATAAACTCCCACTTCCGTCTTCTGTTTTGTTTTGTTTTGTCCAGGATACTCAAGTAACAAGGTAAAATGAAAAAGCCTCTGCCTTTTGTGAGGTTAATTTATCATGCAGCCTTTTTTCTCTTTTTTTCTCCCTGTAGGGATAGAGAATGTGACTAATAACAAGAGCGATCAGAGGAGAGTGTATGAGGAGAAAATGAAAAGGGGAATGAAAGCAAGAGAGACAGAATTGTAGACAGCAGACTTGTTCTCTTGGCTGTATTTCAGCTCTGATAAAATGGCGTCCCTGAGAGTGTCTGGCTACAGGAGAATAAGTTGCTGGATTGTCTGAGCTCCATCAAGAAAAAAAAAAACACAGGAAAGAAACATTTGGTTTCTTTCTTTGCCATGTTCAAAATCACTACTTTTGACATGCTGTTCAGCAAACATCAGCTTTTTTGTTGATTTGAAAACACTACACCTAAGATGTCAGGTTATTCAAATCTTGCAGTTGCACCAATGGTAGCAAAAGTCGATCTAATGACATTTCAGCTTAGTTGTTTCTTTGTTGATAATGCTAAGTTAAGAAGTGGTTGCATGGTTGATGCTGAAATGCACTATAGCCTGACAGGCCTGTGTGATAAGGCTACGCAAAAAGAGGAGACAAGTTTATAGATGGAACTGCATTCTGAGGGACTGCGTAGTATTGTCGACAGGCAATATCATAAACCCCACATCTGTTTGAGCTGATACAGAAAATTATTTTTAAGGTTTCAGTTTTATTCTAGTAAATGAACACTGTTCCACCTCAGCTTTTAAATTAATTTACAAAAGAATACACTAGTTTCTTAAGAAGGCACTCACCAAGGAAATGGATAAAAATTTAAATGTTATTAACTAAACATTAGTTTAGTCATGGGCACCATATTTAATTTATGCAGTGAATCATAAAACTGCCACATGCCCCTTTAAGGGGGTGGACACGTGTGTACAGTTTCTAAGGAATGCTCTCAGTGGTTGTGGAGAGTGCGTTTGCTTTTGCATTGTAGATCATTGCCCTCTTTCTGCTCTCTACCATAATTTACACACTATCGATTACCTGCTGGCTCATGATTGATTATAGCTGGAATGAAGTAAAGCTGTGTGTGTGTGAGAGTGAGAGAGAGAGAAACTTGTGCATCTTGGTTTAGTATCTATCCTCTTGAGTATCCGTGGAACATGTTGGTGAAGCTTAATTTTTGTGGGGACTTGGCAGACCACAATGAATGATGAACGACGGGCTTGTCTTGGATTAATTCCAGTAAATGAACACTGCTCAACCTCAATTTCCCTTTCAGTGATGGAGATGCTAAAATAAAAAAATAACTAAAAAAGAATACCCTTGATTTTATTTTAAGATAAATGGTGCACAGTTTTATCTATTTTTGCTTTGAATAAAATCCACCCTGTGTATTTGTTCTACAGGACTTCCCCATCAAAGTGGACAGGGAGACCAGCATGAGAATTGTCTTTGGAGCATTCCAGTCAGCAAAAGCAACAGCAGCAACCGGGATAAAGTGATTATTAACTGTAACAAAACCGACACTTGGCCTTCCAATACATACGGCAAGAGCCACCATACACCAGAATGCACCTTGGACGCTGAATGTACATCAGAGGTTGTCAGCAACAGTAGCAGCACTATTATGGCTACAGGAGCTAGCCAGCAGGGTCATTACCCAATCAGCAAAGCCAGCATCAATCTATCTTCTAGTATGGTCTCTAGTCAAAGTAGCCCTACCAGGGGCTGGGTCTTAGAGGGAAATAATGACTTGTCTTTGGGCAGTAGAGGGCAGTCCAAATGGGGTGCCTCTAATCTGAACTTAAATCCCAGTGCCAACCCTGCTGCTTGGCCAGCTCTTGGACATGAGGGGCCTGGGGTAGGGTCAGGCCCAAGTAGCATGGTTTGCTCAAATCCACTTTCGCTTAGTATGTGTGGCCAAGGAGGAGTGCCACCACCTCAAGGCACTAATGGAAATGGTAGCATTGGTTGTGTCAGTGGAAACCTTGTAGGGGACTGTGCATGGGGCAGCCCCGATATCCCAGAACAGCATCAGTCACCCACAAATGTATCTTTCAACATGAAACCTCCTAACCTTAAAACTGATGGACCAAATAACACTAAACCAGAGCCAATGAGTCCAGTGAACAGCTGGAGAGGAAATCTCAGTCAGTCACCTACTGAGCCTGCCAGTGAAGATGGAACTGCCTTCTGGGGCAGCGGAGATGCCAAAAAGGGAGAATCAAAGGACTCAGGCTGGGATTCTGCAGGCGTCTCCTCTTGGGGGCAAGGAGGAGCTAGCAGTGGTGGCGGCTGGGGTGACTGGGGCAAACAACCAAGCACTGAAGGTACAGGATGGGATGTTAATGATGGTCCTTCCCAGGAACATATGAGTTCCTGGGGCCCTGATACTCCAGCAAGTGAGGGCAGCAGGGATAGTAGTGAGGGCCACCCAAGAAGTAGAGAGAGGTCCTCAAGTGATGATTTGGCCCCTTTGCTCCCGAGGCAGGACTTGGACCCACGTGTCCTTTGTAACACAGGCTGGGGACAGACTCCAGTTCGCCAACACACTGTTTGGGAAATGGAAGAAAGTCCAGACAAAAAGAATGGTGCAGGGACAGAGGTCTGGGGGTCTTCCTCCAACACACCTTCAACTGGACCTGCACCACCTCCTTCTGGATGTGCCAGTCCCAACCTCAGTGCGTCTCCTAGAATGGAGACAAGCAAGAGTGAGGGACCTTGCAGAGCTATGCCAAATGCAGGCTGGGGAGGATCAGTCCCAGCCTCTGCTCAGCCTAACAGTGGATGGGGGGAACCACCTGCAAATAAAAAGGTTCCCAATGGATCAGTATGTGGCTGGGGTGATCATATTGCTGAAGGCCCCAATACCAATGGCTGTAATGGCCAGTCTTGGCCTGAAGAAAAGTCCCCTAAATGGGATGATGGTACTTCTCAGAAGAAAACACAAGGTTGGGGTGATGGAAGCAAAACTTCCTTAGGCTGGGGAAGTACCGGCAGTGGGAATAGTGAAGAGTGGAGTGACCATTCAGAAATGCGGAAGAATGGCTCTGGAAGTTCTTCTTGGGAACCTGACAACAGAAACTGGAAAGAAACCCAGAGAGGATGGGGTAAAGCAGCACCAGCACAGGGTGGTAGTTGGGGTGATGCTCAACATTCCAATGGTTCAGCCAAAGGTTGGGGTGGAAAACTTCAGGAATCCACATGTGGCAACGGTGAAGCTGGAGGCATAGGGTCATGGGGTGGCCCAAATTCTGTGAAACAGAGCAACCCTGGCTGGGCATCAGGAGGCCGACAGGATCTGGGAGATGAGGCCACAGGCTGGGAAGATCCCTCTCCTTCTTCTATTCGTCGCAAAATGGAAATTGATGATGGGACCTCCACCTGGGGTGACCCCAGTGCTTACAGTAAGAGTGTAAACATGTGGGACAGGAATAACTCCCTAAATAATCCGGGAACCAGCAACAGTAATAGCCTCACTGGGCCAAACAACAATAGCAATCCTCACCAACACCACAGCCAAGGTCCTACTCAGAACCATGTCAGTGGTAGCAACAACAATGGCTCACCAAATCAAGGTGAATCTCCTCTCAACAGAATGCCCATGGTGAACCCTGGTAAGAGAATGCATTATTTTTTTTCTCTTAATTTTAGCTAATTTTAGTTCTCTGTACATCTGACAAACATTAATAAAATATGCTTTTATTTTTGAAGTCAAGGTTAGTGCCATATCTGTTGTCCACTGTCAAAAAAAAAAAAAAAACTTCACCAGTTAAGATGCCTAAGTGTGTGTTTTGCTGCCCCTCCCCAGGTTTGAGCCAAGAATTAGGCCTCGGTGCCCTGTTATCATCCTGTTTTGTGTGTGTGTGTGTCTATCTCTTGCAACACTGGGGGATAATATAGGATATTGATAATTAAAGTTTGATTTTTCAATATTTCCGAGAGCTTGATCCATTATATCGTTATTTCTCTACAAGTGTGTCTTTAGTGTCTGTTTGTACTACAAGTTTTCTGTTAGTAATAATTTGATCACTTAATTTGATGTAGTGTACTTACTCGGTTAAGGTTATTATTATTTTTTTTTTTTTTGTATTATACAAAACAAGTAAGACAATTATTTTGATAATCAATCTATTGATTATTTGGACATAAAAAGCCAATTTTATTTTCTGTATTTTAATTACCAGGCTGGGGAGAGCTCCCTAATGTACAGCCAAACAAAGAACCCACTTCATGGGGTGAGCCAGCCAGTTCTAACACTTCTGTGGACAATGGAACTTCAGCTTGGGGCCAGCCCTCTAGGGGCTGTGGGGGATGGGGTGAAGGTGGCCATGACTCCAATGGACCTTATGGCAGAGGAAATGCACCTGCTGGATCAGGCTCCTGTCAGGAATGTAATGAAATTAAAGAAACCTTTTCATATTAAAGCACTCGCTATTATAGAGGTTTGGACATTGCTAGAAATGAAGACATTGCTGATACATAAATTTGCTGTATTCAAATATGTAATTCATATTCCTTTTTGTTGCCATTTGATGATAAAGTTAAACTACACTGACCTCTGGTGGTTGAATTAATAGAGCACTGATTGCATTACCTCACTTTAAATTTTAAGTTAGTTTTTTTTTTTTTTTTTTTTTTTTTTTTTTAAGTTATTCCTATCATAAAATATACATTTTGTGGCTCTCTGAGATTTAAAAAAAAATGCTCCATTTACTTGGAAATACTCAAACAGTGGCATTGGTTTGGGGCAGGGCTATCTGTTTGTCCAACAAGTGACAGAAAGTGGTAGTATTTGGGAAGCTTGTGTGGAAACTGCAATTATGTTTGCAATTTCGTTTGGTGACCCTGGTGCCACAGAAATTGCATACTTCACCTTTAAGGTTTTTGTGGATCATACTTGATAAACAACATGTAACAATATATTTAGTATTGGGCAGACCAAATGTAATAATTTAGTCAACTATGTTGGTCATCCACTAATCTAAAAATAGATTAAATTGAGCAGTCTTGACCATTTGTGTTTCGCCAGGTCCCAAATCTATGCAAGATGGCTGGGGATCAGGAGGGGAAGAGATTGGCATGAACACTGGCCAGTGGGATGCTGATGATGGTGACATGTGGAGCAGTCCTACGTCCCAAGACTCCACTTGTAACTCCTGGGGTCAGTCCAAGAAGGGCCCACAAAGGGTAGGCCATTTAAAGCCATGAAGCTGTAATGACACATGCTTACAGTGTGGTTAAGAAACTGTTTACAATTTATTTTTATGACTACTAGTCTATATATATATATATATATATATATATATATATATATATATAATATATATATATATATATATATATATATATATCATATGTAATATTGCTGTTGTTTGTTCATAACAGGGCAAGGTCTCCAACAAGCAGGATGATGTTTGGATTATGACCAGACTTATCAAGCAGCTTACAGATATGGGTTTTCCAGTATGTTAAAACCATAAAAATGTTCTCATTGAAAAAGACTCATTGCTTAAATCATTAACAAGATATGACAAATAAATGCTGTTTAACATAACAGTTATTTTTCTTTTACCTGGTACAGAAGGATCCTGCAGAAGAAGCCCTAAAGAGCAACAATATGAATCTGGATCAGGCCATGAGTACGTAGTATACTTTCAAGTTATCCTATAACAGCAGACAGACATGCAGTGAGTCATATGATCTTGGTCTAGAACACTGATTATGTACTTGCCTTTCTTCAGGCGCTTTGTTAGAGAAGAAAAGTGAACTGGACAAATGGGGGATGGGCATGTCAGACTACAGTAATGGAATGAATAAATCAATAGTGTGCCGACCCACAAACCTCTCCAAAGACACCTCACTGGATCGTGCCCCCTTCTTGGACAAGGTATAGCTTTATCTCAAACATTTTTTCCAAAAAAAATTCTGGACTAGAGTAGAGAGAAATTTGATCCAGGAAAAATTTTACTACTAGTTTTTGCTAAGTATTTTCTGGTCTCTCAGGATGGAAGGCTGTCAGATGATGCTTCATCCTCACCGTTTATGCCTTCTCCTGGCCTCAAGGTCCCACTGGCCAATAGCAGCCTCACTAACCATGGATTGGGTGGAATCTCCTCTGGCCTGTCCATGCAAAACTTGAATAACAGACAGGTGAGTGTTGTAAAATATCTGAAAAAGGGCATATCACACAAGAGATTTAAATTTGGATGCACCTATGAAGCTGCAATGTCTGGTATAATGCCCTACTCCCACTTTTTTCTTGGAAAAGTGTTGTTTAAAAGCCACTAAGCCTGGAGTGGTGAAATTAAGTTTTTTGTCATTTATAATTAAAGATATGTAAACACTGAAACATGACTGACTCTTCCGTTTCTATTTAATTTATATCAAATTAATATTTATTTATTTTATTCTGAAAGTGGCAAGAGAATTTGACATTGTGTTCAGGTCAATGTCAAAAGCACATTGTTTTTGTTTTTTTAAGAGACTGCATTGTAAGAGAGATTTTGGTAAATTTGAGCTGAAATTGATCTGATTTTTTTTTTTTTTTTTTTTTTTTCCTGTTAAGTGCATCAGAGTATATAAAAGCATTTCATTTGTATTGATCCCCACCCCCACTCTCTTTGTTTTTTAGATGCAGAATGGAATGTTTGGCACTAACGGAGCAGCACAAACTCGGGTCATGCAGCAGCAGGCCCCGCCCCCTCAGCCACCAGTGCCACCTCTAAGCTCCGCCCAGCCTACTCTACGTGCTCAAGTGCCTCAGCTTCTCAACCCTCAGGTACAAGTTGCACTCATTATTTCAAATTCCAGTGTGACTGCGTCTGTGACAAATTAACTTATCCATTAAGGAGTAATATTTGCCCTCATAAATAAATTTCCAAGGGCAAATTTTTCTAACCTGATCAAATGTATGTAGCAATAAATGATGTTTGTAACATAATTTAGTCTCACTACTTTTAATGAAGATTGTTTGTTGAACGTCTGCAACTTACTTTCAGTTTCATTTGTGGCATTTTGCACATCTTTTCATGATCAAATAGCTATTTGATCAAAGAAAACGGTTAAAGTGACAAGGTGTAAACAGGCCCTAAAAGGCAATAGTGTCATTATTTAGCTAAAGTCAGTTCAGATAACAGTGTGAAATTAATCAGCTATAAACACTTCTACAAAATGCAGCTATGTTGTTATTCAGCTCGAGTCAGTTCAGTGTTGATTCAATTCAGTTCAATTCCACTGTCGATGTTGCAAGATGTGATTCAGCTGTAAAGCAGCTCTACAGACATCAATAGTGCCATCATCCAGCTTAATTCAGTTCATGTATTTTTCTCATCCAATAGTGTCAGTCAGTGCGGTCATACTTAAAGTGTCTTCCAGACCCCAACTAAGCAAGCCAGAAGGCAAGGAGCCCAAACTCCATCAATAATAAGACCAGAAGAAAAATAAGACACTATAGGGCTGTTACTTAAAGTGATATTTCACCCAAAAATGAAAATGTTGTCATTGTTTACTCACCCTCAACTTGTATATATTTTGAAGTGTATGGGTAACCAAACAATTAATGGTCCCCATCAACTTCAGTGTTATGGAGAAAATTACTTCTGTTCTTTTGTGGCATAGTTTGGAATTATTTTCATTGTACAATATATGCAGTATTGAATGTAAATGTAACTTAATGGGGTAGTTTGTCCAAAAATGAAAATTTGTTAATTTTCATCAGGTGTCACTGATGTGAAATTAATTAGGTATATTTAGGATTTTATGTGTCATTAATAAAAGCAATTTTGTGAAATTTACCAAAAAGACAGATTTTCTTGCTTCCACTAAAACACATACAATTCTCTTTGCGGCTTGTTTTTTGCTTTTCTGTAGGTTCAAGCACAGCTCTTACAGTTTGCAGCAAAAAACATTGGACTGAATCCTGCACTTTTAACCTCACCAATAAATCCTCAACAAATGACCCTGATGTACCAACTACAACAACTGCAGGTGGTGAGTCAAACAGTTCAGTCTCCTGCTCTGCTGATTCCACATGAATCCCAATGATTGTCATCTACTCACTGTCCTATCTGTAGGGAGCGAGATGCTATTGCTTTCTGTTCTGAAAATGACCCTGTGGCCTTTCTATCTTTATTTTTATTTCTTTATATTTCTCTGTATGTTCCTCTCTTTCTTACCTTGCATCTTTTTCTCTTTCTGTCAGGCGTATCAGCGTTTGCAGATTCAGCAGCAAATGATGCAGGCACAGCGTAATGTCTCTGGTCCCATCAAACAACAAGAGCAGCAAGTATGACACATACACACTCCAATTTTACTGGCCCTGATATTTATACAGTGACAGTCATTTAAATACTAAAGTATTAGTTCATATTTATCTTTTGATGACTATGACAGATAATCCTCAATATACAATGAAAATTATTATCATTTTCGTCCACTCACACAGGTTGCACGTACAATCACAAACATGCAGCAGCAGATCCAGCAGCACCAGCGTCAGCTGGCCCAGGCCCTGCTTATGAAACAGCAGCAGCCTCCACCTTCCTCTCACACTGGCCTGCACCCAAACCTTGGTAAGGCCAGCCTGGACACTTTCACGGGTCACCCTCAGACTTCAGGCCTCTCCGTCTCAGACCTGCAGACCAAAGAGCAGCAGTCTTCTCCAAACTCCTTCAGCCCTTATACACTCTGTAAGAGAACAAGCCTCATGTGGACACATGCCTGCATGCATATGCTTAATGTTTGTGTGTGTGTGTGTGTGTGTGTGTGTGTGTGTGTGTGTGTGTGTGTGTGTGTGTGTGTGTGTGTGTGTACACTTTTCACTTTGTCCATGCAATTTTGTTACAACTTCTCACTGTAGTAATGCCAATAAATTATGCAGAATTACAAGCAACTAAGACAAACCCTAACCCTAGAGTAAGTGCATGTTGTTAATTGTAATTATTTGAATAATTAAATATTAACAAGGACATCTTAAAACAAAGTGTAATTTTTTAAATAGTAACTGATAATTGCACTTATTTCTTTATTGTAATAAAAGCATTGTTTGTAATTATAGTCAATTTAAAACATTTATTTAGTGTGATTAAAACAAAAAAACAATGCAATAAAAAATAATGCAAATAATGAATTGGAATATTGTGTAATGAATGTGATTCTTTTTTGATTCATTGATTGACAAGCTATATATATATATATATATATTTTTTTTGATCTTGATCAAGGTTTTGTTGTTGTTGTTGTTTGTTTTTTTGCCGTGTGTTTGTGTGTGTGAATGTGCATTAATCTCCTTGTCTCTTTGCCGCACCCCTGTAGCTGGTTTGAACTCGAACATGAATGTAAACTGTATGGAGGTGGGAAGTCTATCTCTTAAAGACCCCCCTCAGCCTCAATCCCGGCTCTCACAGTGGACTCATTCAAACTCCATAGATTCCCTGTCAGCTAGCGCTCAGCACATGGAGGCAAACCTCAACAAGCATGGTATTAATTTATTTATTGCTCCAGACATATTATGGGCTTGATTTTGTGCTGTGACATACATAAGTTTTTCTAATCTAATATAATGTCAAGACAATCATATGATATCCTCTAGGTCTAACATCCTTTAAAATACTTCTGCGTCCACAAACAACATTCCATTCAATGACAACACAGCAATATCTTTAATCAAACATCAAACTCCAGACACTGAGTCACAATTTCTCTCCCTAAAATTTGTGTATTTCAAAAGGACAGACAAAACTCCTTCTCAAGTTAAGTGCTTGCAGACATTCCAGAGTTATTTTTATTCTGAGTCAGCAGGTCCTTTTAAAATATTATCCTTCCTTGGCATTTGTTCTCAATAAACCTTGCCTGAACAGTAAGTCCAGCCAACCCGCAGCAATTTACTGGAGTGAGGTCATCTGAGGACAAAAGCGCAAGCCTGTAATCCTGAATTTTATTATTCAGATTGTATCTTTGATGATGGATTTTTTTTTAGAGAGGCAAAATAGCTGTTCAGAAATTGGTCATCATTATATACTTTATATCTGAGTTTGGGTGCTTAGTCTCTAAATGTTTTATTATATGATGTTTTTGAGTAAAACCTCCTGTGAATATACAGATTGCTCTTTGGTTTCAGGTTCAGTCTCTTCTGCTCAGTCCCATGTGCCTATCGGAAAGAGCACCATGGAAGATTCCTTCAGCCCATACAATCTGATGTCAAGATCTGAATCCCCCACCAGCACCATGGTGTCTCCAGACAGCTGGACACAGGGCAAACGTCCCAATGAGAAAATCTCTAATAACTCCAGTATCAACTGGCCTCCTGGTAAGCTTCAGTGGCATATTATAATAAAAAATAATAATAATTATCACTGTTGGTCATAGTGATTGTAGACCAAACGTCGACAACCTATTGCACACATGCTAGCATTGGCACCCAAAGGCATAAACACTGGCACACAAGCAATAGCAAAAGAGGTATTTCATTTGAATAAAGTCCCTCAAACCCTCATACCAACATGCATTTTGAGGTTATCAATCCTCATAGCCTGATTCTTCACATCCTGATTTATTAATTAGAAGCTTTAAATATTTACTTAACCTGCGCTAGTAAACAAATGCGCACTAGTTTTTAGGTACAGAAATATAATAATTAAGTGTAAATTAACACTGCAAAGTGTTCACTGTATACGTTAAATATAGATTCTTCTTTGGGTAACACTTTATTTTAAGGTGTCCTTGCATGTACTTACTATTATAATAACAATTAATTATGCATTATTACATGCAAGTAATCCTAATCCTAACCCTATAGTAAGTACATGTATTTAATTAATACTACTCGGTACTTAAATATATAATTACACTGTAACAAGGACACCTTAAAATAAAGTGAAACCCATCCTTGTTAAAGTTGTGTTTTGTTGTTTGATTAACATTAATGACAGACAGTAGCAGATAAATTTAAGAGAACTTAAATGGTTTAAAATCGCGATCTCCAAGCCATAGAGCCTGGTCCGCACAGATCATGGCCATGTTTTTTTATGTGTATGGGATGGTTCAGTGATTAACCAGAAAAATTAAAGATGGAACTCCATGACCAAAAGGTTGCTGACCCCTGTTATATAATTTGAAAATTTTATGCTGGAAAACCAATTTTGTTCTTGCTTTCTCTCAGAATTCTGCCCTGGGGTGCCATGGAAAGGTCTGCAGAACATTGACCCTGAGAATGACCCCAACATGACCCCAGGAAGCGTTCCAAGTGGCCCCACCATTAACACTAACATACAGGATGTGAATCGCTACCTGTTACGTGACAGAACTGGAGGTGAGGGATGATTGATGGCTTATGACATAAGTTATAACAGACCAACAGAGTTTGTTACTTGAAATTTTGATGATATTTTTACTGCCAAATGAACATTGAACTGTCTTGCTTATTAACTAAAGCTATAACAGAAATCACTATTTTAAGGATCATTACACAGTAAATGTATTTCCCTGTTTCTCCCTGCCCCTTTTGCTGTCTGTTTGGGACAAATGCCCATAATAGCCTCATCCCCATCTCAGAATGGGACTATGTCTTCCTCGTGTGAGTGGATGGTCAGTGCCTGTAACTCGTTCAGTCTGTCCTCTCAGAATGAAAGGGATGCTAACAAGCCAGGTACAGCCCTAAATCCTAAATGGCCCTGCCCCAAACTAAACCTACTTATACCCTTATTTGGCCGCTGTCCTTACGCCTAGAAAGGGCCCTCACCGAGTGTGTGTTCTCCTAAGACCCACATTCTCCCTTTTTCTGTTATACTTTTCCTGTTTTAAGTGTTGATCTTTTGAGGCCATTCAGAGCATGTAGCATTTGAAAAAGTCAGTAAGATACTTTTTAAGAGTGAATATTTTAATGTTTGAAACACCTGCTGAGGGAGGTTGCAGTAGGTTATACAAGCAGACATTTATAATAATCTTATAATAAACATTTACAATATTCTAAAAAAATGTTGGTCACTTATGGAAAGCTGAACTCTTCATTCCTTATATCATTCTGTTGAATCAAGTCTCTCTATCACACAGTTTCCCTCATTTCCAGTTTCGGTAATACTGGTCATACTGTCAACGTTTTTAGCGATTACTATTAAAATATTTATTTATGTTTCTTAAACAATTCTCTTAGGTTTACATAGTCTGCTTTTATTTGTTTAAAAATACACTAAAACAGTAATATTGTGAAATATACTACAAATCGTTTTCTATTTTTATTTAAAATATTAAAATATTTCAACTTTGCCATCACAGGAATAAATAATGTGATGGCAAAGTTGAATTTTCAGCAGCTATTACTACAGTTATCAGTGTCTCATCATTCTAGTATGCTGTTTTGGTGCTCAATAAATAATTCTTAGTAATAAAATAATAGTTTTTTTATGCACTTTTTCAGCATTCTTTGATTAATAGAAATTTTAAAAAAAATAGCATTTATTTGAAATAAATGGGTATTGGAATGGACTTTCTCTATCCCACTGTGGCTGTTTGCATAAACCCAAGCAGAAACAAATTTCTGTTGTCATATCCAATCCTTAGGGGCAACAATGGATGGTGACTGTACCTGCTGCTGTTATTAATTTGTCATTCTCTTTCTTCGTCTCCTCCCTTTCTTCAGGTAAACTCTTGGAAATGAAGTCCACCTGGTCCCCTGGACCCATCTCCCACACACAGGCCTCTTTATCTCATGAGCTATGGAAGGTTTCCCCAGGGACACGTAACTCCAGTGCTCCCTCACGCCCCCCTCCAGGCCTGACCAACACCAAGCCCTCCTCCACCTGGGGAGGAAACTCTCTTGGTCTCAGCCAGGGCTGGACCAGCTCTTACTCCTCAGGTAAATCCTCAGTACACCTGTGTGGTACAAAACAGCACAACTAGTTACTTACGAGGTTCTGCTGTAGTGTGGCCGACCAGTCAGACTCTGTCTCAAATTGTGTGTGTTTAGAGTTGCAAATGGGCAAAAAAAGTAAAGAATTAAGTGGAAAATATTCTCAGCTGTAACATGTTTTTCCAGACCTGTCTCTCTTTACTCTTTGTTATAGAAGGGGGAACTTGGAGCGCTGACAGTCCCAACAGAGGAAGCAGCTGGCTGGTGCTGAGAAACCTCACTCCTCAGGTGCATAGCGCAAACAATTTATATTACTGTAAAAACTAGTATGATTTATTTCAATTCATGTCACTTGAAAGTACAGAACTACAGTATATATCACTTTTTATATAACGAGAGTTTTTATGTAGCATTATGCACTATACTATTTTAGTGTTTTGTGTGTGTGTGTGTGTGTGTGTGTGTGTGTATGTGTGTGTGTGTGTGTGTGTGTGTGTGTGGTTTCCACTGTGCTGCTATTTAATTGTTTTGCAACGTAAAAAACTAAAAAATTAAAAAACTTTTTTGAAAGCGAAACTCAACAATATTAGTTTCAAAACACTGGGCCAATCAGAAGGAGACAAAGGCAGGCATATTCTAAGCATGAGTATATGGGGCATCCATGTATCATTTTTCAGCATTAAAATAGGAGCTTTTTTTAGGTATACAGGGATATAAAAGAAGATTTTAGAACACCTTGTTTTTATTTATCACTAACTCACCACCTAGCAATGAGACACAGATTTATGTGTGTATAAAGTGTTCGTAATCATAAAAAGGGCATTTCAAAACCCTTGCATTCTGTGCAGGTCTTTTTTACTATTCCGTGCCTGTTTTTGCAAGAATGCATTCTCTCTGAACAGCCCTTTAGCACTTGATATGAATAACAATGAATTTAATAATTTATGTATGTGTGCGCATCAGATTGATGGCTCCACCCTGCGGACTCTGTGCATGCAGCACGGCCCTCTCATTACCTTCCATCTGAACCTGACGCAGGGCAATGCTGTTGTACGTTACAGCTCCAAGGAGGAGGCTGCCAAAGCTCAAAAATCCCTGCACATGTAAGACAACAAGCTCTTCTACATCATACTTCTCTGAGACGCTGTCCCATATGGCAACCTAAACCCTACGGAGTCCACACTTTTGTAATGTAATGATCCTTTGACTGTTGGTTAAAAGTCTGCTACGGACCCCTACGGTCTTATGGACTTTACAGTCATGTGCACGTTGCTGGCCTTGTATGTCCACAAGACTGAAAGTGTGCCATTTGTGACAGGGCCTGAGAGAATGTTCAAGAACAGATTTATAGTTATATTTCCGATTTAGAGTGTTAGCCGTATGCCATTTTTTCTAAATTCAAGTCCTATATTTTTTGAAAACCTTCTAGATAATTGTGCATTGTCATTCTCTCTTCAACATGATTTTTATGTATTATCCATCAAGAATGCCTGAATCCCTTTCAATTGTTTGTCTACCTCTCAGTGTGTGCTGGGTAACACTACCATCCTGGCAGAGTTTGCCGGTGAGGATGATGTGAACCGCTTCTTTGCACAGGGCCAGTCCTTCACCCCCACCACCAGCTGGCAGGCCAGCCAAGCACCATGCTCCAATCAACCCCGGCTGGGCAACCCTGCTGTCAGCCACCCCACAGGCCTCTGGAGCGGGGGTGGAGGAGGTAGAGGTACCAAGACAGTCTGTAGTACTGGGAACAACAGCAGCGGAAATGGAGGCAACCTGCTGTGGGGCGGTGTGCCGCAGTACTCCAGTTTGTGGGCTCCCCCAAATGGAGACGATGCCAGGGTAATCGGCAGCCCCATCCCAATTAACACTCTGCTCCCGGGAGACCTGCTGAGTGGAGAGAGCATGTAGGATGTATCAGACATCGTAAACCAACAAAGTCAAAAGACCTAATGGATTAAAACCCAAGCAAATCAATGTGGCGATAATCACTTTTGTGGAGCTGTAACGGAGGTTTAAGGTGAAACAAAGCTGCAAACCTTCCACTGCTGTTTATTTGTCCTCTGGTTTTTACGTCAGACTGTTTGTTGTGTTCCTGGATTTTATTCTTAATGTTCAAAGACCTTGAGAAGCAAGAATCAATAGAAGCAGAAGCCTTTTGATGCATTTTTTTTAATTATTTCTAAAGGTTGTTTTTGTTCAAAAGTGTTGTTCAGGAGAAGCCATCAACGAGGCAGCCATCTGAAAGCGACCCAGGCACAGTGAGACCTCATGACACTCTATAACAACACTGTTCTGATGATTGGAATAATCCTGGTACTTTTTTTGGTTTTAAACTTTGCAAAGTTTCTTCAGAACTTCTATTAGCCGTAAGTGCTCTCTCTCCAGGTCCTCCTTAAAAACATTTATTTTATAAAAAAAAAAACAAAAAAAAACTTGTATCTTGCACAGTTCTGTTTCTGAGCCAGCGAATAGGCCAGAGCAAATGAGAAGAACACTCCTAGCAGTGGCCTGTCAGCATGACGAATCACCAATGATCTTTTTACTTTACTTTAATTCTTTTAGTTTTACAAAAGGGAGCTGCACTGCTCTATGATTTCTATTCACTCACACCATTTTTTTTTTTTTTTTTTTTTTTTTTAGTTTTTTTATGTGTATGGTTAAAAAAATAAGCTGAATGTTAAGCTTTGATGTAGATGAATGAATGTCAGTGTCTGCTGGAACTTGACCAAGCATCTGTGCACGAGTACATAACCACTGTTAAAAACACTCTCAGTGGAGGCTTTTTAATTTAATTTAGTCTAATGGACTTCAGTGCTGAATCAATCAGAACTTATTCAGTTACTATGTTATGTATCTGATCGGCCATTTTATTGAGATACCACAGAGACAAGAAACTCATTCTGATGCATTGTGCAATAGAAGCCAGAGACCCTTTCTTCAGTCCACACTGAAGCTTATTGAAACTTAAGACTCCTTTTTTTTCTTGAAGATTTTGAAAGAATTTAACCTTTGAACTCATTTTCCCACCTTGCCTCTGCTTGTCTGGCTTGCTGGCTGTTCGGTATTTGCGTGGAAAGGAGGAACTGTTAATTGTGTTTGACGTCACTTCATGCAGTTTTAAACCTGGCATGTGTGGGATCACACAGTCTCCCAGCCACTTCTTCACCAAACAGAACAGAAACGGAATCCAGAGCGGAGACACATGGCATGGGAGTCAGGCACAATACCAAATACAATGGGTTTCTCTTAATGCAGTACAGAGTAAGAGACCTGTGCATTTGGTACAAACATAAAAGATATCTATGCGTTCTATGTCTCTTCTTAAATGGGGTATTATCATAGCACTTATTGCAAGAGTTATGCTCCTTCTGTGAAGCCAATAAATCAGATAATGGAGTGTATAGTTACAAAAAAAAAAAAAAAAAAAAAACAACCTTCTAATGGCAACTTTTTACTTTTTATTTTTTTCTCTGGTCCAGAAACTTGAGTACAGAAAAAAAAGAAAAAAAAATTCAGAATGAAGGGAAGAACAAACTCTACAATCAAACAAAACTCACAATGTATGTTTTTTGTGTCTGTACTTTTTTCCCACTCTCTCTCAAAGTGATTGACATTGTTACTCAAATGAAATAGTCAAATGTCTTTATCTGTCTGAAGGAGGCACCTCGATTTGATTGGATTTGAAAAGGAGGATGTGTGGTGTGTTAGTGCCTCAATGTGGGAACTGATTGGAGGACGTTTGATTCTCCATCACAACTCTCTCCGTGCACCTAGTACAATGGAATGCAAGAAAGGACATTAATGACGTCATGATGTGCACGTTGTCGTCGTCATTTATCATTTGCATCCTTGTTGTAGTAATTGGGTACGGATTTTTGAATGTCTCCCCGTTCCTTCTCTGGATAACATCACCCCTCTCATGCATCCTTACCAAGTTTGAGACTGAATGGAATTGCCAGTGTTGTGAAACATGCTTTTTCACATTCTTTTGGTCTTCATGCAGTGGTCTTTAACTGCCTTGCAGTGCTCATATGCAGATACACTTTAAAAGAGGTGCCTCTGTATAGCTGTCTTGTGTAACGAATGCAAACAAAGATCAGTGATGGGGGCCATGTTGGTTTTTGTTGTTAACAGTGTTCTTAGGTCATTTAGATTAGGGCCTCTTTTGTTGATGTGCGTGTATGTGACCTCACCCTGGGTATCCCACCTCTAACTCAGCTGCTAGCATCTTCTTTCTCTTATGTGGCCTCAGTGAAGCCAACCCTGTTATCGAGACAAGCCACCCATACTTGAAAAAGCCCTGTCCAAGCAGTGTTTCTATGGACAGACTCTTTCTGCCACTGGTTCTTTAACTACAGCCCATGGCATGCTGTCACTATGCAAAGTTAGAGAAGATGGGCAAGTAATGTCCGCCCTGTGCCAATCTGTGGCTTTGAAAGAAAGTAGGAAATATCTCACAGTCCTCCCATAATACTTTCTTGCATACTCAAGGTCATTGTCATCCTTTTAAACTTAGAATGTTGTCTGACACTAAGCCAGTTACATTTTTGGAGGACTGTGTGTTAATTCTGCTGAATTTGATCAATCTCATTTCAGTATAATCTCAGGGCAAGACAAGATTAACTAAATTTATGTTTATTGAAAGTCGATCATTTTGGAGATTTATCATTTGTAAGCTTTACACATTTAATGATGTGTATGAAGCTTACAAAGTGTACATTAAAGAAACGCAAGGGGATATTTATCAGTGGGGCAATAAATTTAGGAGGGTGGCTAGTTTGAGTCTTCTCAATCCTTTTGAACAGGGACTGCTGCAGAGCCATCAGTTTGTTTATACAGTAAATGGGACCTGTGTATCTTACCTCTCTGCTGCTGGTTGTGCTGAATTCCCCTTATGGTCTCATGTGCCAGTATATACATAGATATATGTACAGTACACTGTGGCATCTCTGACTTCACATCTTAAATTCCAATGCGTGTCGTTTTGTTTATTGAGCACTTCTGTTGAGTGGCACTTTGATGATTGTTGTGTGTTTGAGGTGGGATTAGGTTCAAAATGGTTGAGGATATTCGTCAGATATTTGTCACCTCATCCTGATTATTTGTGATAATCTTGTTACTGTCATTGGAAGAATCCTATATAACAAACAAGAACTTTAACAGCATTGGGGTTATGGTATGCTAAAGGCATACTTTTTTTGAATACCAAAAATGTAATAGCATTTTAATTTATATATATATATATATATATATATATATATATATATATATATATATATATATATATATATATATATAAATATATGTGTGTGTGTATATATATATATATATATATATACGTGTGTGTGTGTATATGTAAAAGATTGACAAAAACATGTGAACAATGAAGGAAAAAGATCTACAACATTTAAAAATGCACTTCTTGCTGATATTATCTCCTGTTTGCTGGTCACGTTGTGAATATTGACAGCAAGCTGGAGTGCCTTTTGTGTATGCTGTATTAACTGTTTGTTTGTAAAAATGGGGCCCTGAACTGTACGTTTCCATCTCAGACATTTTGGGCCTTTATGCTGTATAAACATTCTTTTTCTTTCTTTCTTTCTTTCTTTCTTTCTTTCTTTCTTTCTTTCTTTCTTTCTTTCTTTCTTTTTTTTTTCTTTTGGGAAAAGACATTTCAACAGATGTCTTAAGATACTAAAGTTGTTCATTGACTTATTTTTTTTGTCTGTTTCTGGGTGGGGGTGGGGGGTGGATGGGGGGTCACTGTTGCCTGTGTATGTAACTGCCTTGTTCCAAACTCAGTCGTGGCTAGCTGACAGTGAACCACAATGTGGCTGTAATTCCAAACAGCCAAACATCACAAGAAGTCTCTGGTGACACTCTAGGTAGACTAAAGCTAAACATTATCCTGTATATTATAATGCTCATTATGTAGAAAAATGCTATCAGATATCTGATTCCTTCCCTTTTGAATCTACTGGGTAAAATATAATTTGAAATAAGCAATAGACCTTGATCCTTACAGTGTATCATTCGAGAGAATTTGCCTAAGTAAAAAAATAAAAAAACGAAAGACTGATTAATGATAGATATGAACCAAATAGTCTTACTGGATAAGCATGTTTAAAATGAAATGACACAGAACATACATGCAGTATTTGTGTATACCTATGTTGAAACCCATAATTATGAACCATGTTTTTGTCTCTGTGCAAAGAATGAAAAATCATAAACATATCAAAAGATATATCTTTACCGATACTTGAATTAAAGTGTGTCAATTGTAAAATGTGAATTTATTTTTTCTTCAGTTTTTGTTTGGGTCTGACACTTTCAAGTTATTGTATAACATGCTCACAAGGTATAACATTCTTCCCGAGGAAAAAAAAAAAAATGTGAAAAAAAAGTTTGAATGGTTCTGTGTGTGTGCTCTCTAATCACTGCTTCTCGTCACGGGGCGACTGTCTGCAATTATGATCCATTTAGTATGTTGTATTGTCTGTTATTTGTATGTGCCTGTGTTTTAAAAATTGTTCCAACATGGTTACCATCTAGCATTGCACTGAGTGTCTTTTTTTCCCTTGCTCAGCTATACTATAAAAAAATAAATAAATAAATAAAAACCTGACACCTGCAAGGGAGATGATGACAATTCATGTGTTAATGTTTACTCAAGGACTTTATGGATTTATTTTCATCTTAAAATGTTTGAAACATTTAAAATTGTATTTTTATAGTGGTTTCATTGTGGATTAATTCCCACAAGAGTTATCATTTTGAAGAGTGTTGCATCATTTCAATTGCATTATTATTAAAAAAATGTATTTTTTTTTTTTTTTTTTTTTTATTATTATTAAAAAAAAAAAAAAAACTTTGGCCATAGTGAGAAAGTTGGTAGAGAAGCAGTTACCTTCATGGATGAACAGTAAAGATAACCAGATAGTTAGTGAAATTCTGACTTATTTCAAAAGGTGCCTCTCTTCCATTCTGTGAAATTCTTTTTCTTTTTAAATCTACCTGTCGTTTACAAATGATTGAATTATCATTGTTTTCTATAAGCTTATAGTTTTTTTTTTTTTTTAAAAGAAATTGATTACAGGAATGCAAAGAAAAAAACTTTTACAATTACATCTTCCATCAAAAAAAAAACAAAAAAAAACAACCTTTTCAAATGAAAACGTACAGTATGCTACTTGCTGAACTCTGGGATTGTTTCAGTGTTGCATTGTATTATGCTTATGAATTACATAATTACATTATTGTTCTTGTTATGCCTACATTTCTTTTAATTTTAGTTTGTGTAAAAGCAACAGGATTCTGTCACTGTCTTGCACACTGACAATGGACTTGGATATTTTCTCAGGATAATTAGGGGTCCAGAGTTCCAGTTCCACTGTTATTATCATGAGAATTCAACAAATCGATCAATGAAAGAGATTAAAAAAATAAAATAAAAAAAATTGTTGTTGATGGAAATCCAGCTCTAAGCACTGAAGGTTATGGATTTAAAAATGTCTTTTTGAATTTTAATCCGTAGCAGACACACATTTACCAAATAATAGATTTGTAGTGAACCTATGTATTATATTTCTTGAAGTGGAGTACTTTCCATTTGAAATATGTTTGTATCTGTCGCTTTATGTACAAATACAGTTTTGTTTAGGTTGTGGAAGGACCTACCACTGTTTGATTTTACCTTGCCTGATGGTTCTTAACGAGGTCCAGTAAAAGATGCTTGATATTCCATCCTCTTGTCTTTACTTGTTTTAAAAATTCAGTAGAGGCCTGTATGCAGTCTGTGAATTGTAGATCAACATACAACTTGAACTCTTACTAGATTGTCTTACAAGGTTTTGAGTGTGGGATGAAAGTTAATTCTCCATTTAGGTTTAGCACTAGATGCAGAAATAAGATGTTATGAAAGGATTAAGAATCTATGCACAAGTTTGAGTGGACAGTATGTCCGGATACGCTATTCTTGCAAGGATCTTTTTGGTGGGGTGGGTAAAGGGGATGGTGGGTGGGGATTTCAAGTTTCTTTGTACGAGTTTTTATTTGAATCAGCAGATATTAAAGTGTCAGCACCATGCTCTGTGTCTCTCAACCAAGGAGTATCATCAACCAAGCACTGTGCGTTTATGCAAATCTCTGACATTCTGGTGTTTAAATGGGATGATTGGTTTTGAAAGGGAATTTAACTGTTTCTCTTTATTGTTCAGCTATTAAGAACATGACTGTACTGAGATCTAACAATGTTGCTGACTTTTAAATGTTTTTTTTTCTTCTTCTTTTTTCTCTTTCCCTTAAAATGGATAGTTGACACACAAATGAAAATCCTGTCGCCATTTACTCACCCTCAAGTAGTTCCAAATCTGTATGAGTTTCTTCTGGTGAACACAAAAGAACAGTTGCTGTTGCTGGTAGCCATTGACTTCTTTTGTTCCATTTTTTATTCTTCTTCTCTCACTATACTGTGGAGGTCAGTGGCTACCAACAACTGTTTGGTTACCTGCATTCTTCAAAATATCTTCTTCTGCATTCAACAGAAGAAAGAAATTCACACAGGTTTGGAACAACAAAATTTTCATTTTTGGGTGAAATATCCTTTTAATAGAATGTGATCATTTGAGGCCTTTCCATGTGGTATGGAGATTATTTCAGCCTATATTAATAAACAGCATTTTCCTCTTGATCTGTATTTGTTTGTTTTTTCATTTACGTTGTGAGCCAGTATTTTATTTAAACCAAATTTAGTCAACATTTGGGTTTTTCTGGGAACTCGGTGTCCTCTGTATGCTGGCTGGCATGGCAGTCATCTTGAACTTATACTGAAATGTGAGTTTGGGTATTATTTAAAGCAATGTAATACATTTTGGTATTTACATTAGATGGTAGCTATACTTGCATGACAAAAAAAAAAAAAAAAAAAAAAAAAAAAAAACCTTTACTGAGGACACCTGTAAATTATGTAGCTGAATGGCACATGCAGAAAGTTAACGTGCTTTCTTTGATCATTCTGGTTCAGTTTTGCATTTTGCACCTCTATCTATACCTACTGCCAAGGAACAGGGATATAGGCTAAATATAAAAAACTACTGTAACCTTTCTACATTTTTTTTTCTTAAGAACCGTTTAAAAATATGTGCAAATTGCTACTTTAACAAATTCCTAAATGGAAGAGTTGTCTTCTAGCGCTTGTGTTTCACAAATCATACACAAGAAGGCAGTATTGAGCTACATTCATTTCTATATCCTCACCAGTCCTTAAGGACAGCATCTTATTTACTCATCAGGCCTCTGAGACTTATTTGTCTAATCTTTAGAGTGTAATCATTTAGGCCTTTGTTGGTATTCTTTGTGCTACATTTAAAAAAATTGTGTTGGATGCGTAAGTGTTTTTCCATATGCATTTTAAAAGTGGCTAAGTTTCTTGAATACCCATCCTTAAAGTGGACTACATTCAAGGCATTTGTGGAGATCAGAAACAGTGCTGATACAGAGAATACAACTCCCTTTGGAGTGGACTTTGAGCTTTGCAACTTTGCAGATCTTGTTCATGCACAAACAGCAATATATGCACTAAAGGAAGTTGATAGTGTAAAAAGCATAAAAGGGCCCTTTTAAATTTGACTGGCTGAGCAGCTAGGAGTAATGAAAAGCATTGGGATGTTTCACTGTTAGTATCACTCTGCTAGTCTTTCTTTATGGAGTTATATATACCATCTGTTCCTGTTTCCACTGACACTGCGAACCATGCATATTCTTTTTTTTTTATTTGATTTTTATAACCTTTTAAAGATGTATTATATAAAATTGAACGCTGCGCTACAGTTAAAATGAGTGCTCCCTCCATTTTTTAATTTCTGTACAGAGAGGTCACGCAGTGACGTATCGATCTTCTACTGGTCACACGTCTTCACGTGATGCGAATTAGCAGGTCAGAGTTCACCACACTTGAACTTTGGAACACAGCGAAATGCAAAATTTTTCACATGAGCTTGCGTTTCCAGTCTGATGCATTCGAATGCGTATGAATGGAAGTCAATGGAATGAAAAATGCAGTGTGACCGCCCCTTTAGTAGTGGGGATTTTTTGCTGGTTATATTGTTATACCAGTAGATGGCAACAAGTGACATTTTGTGTATTATGACGGGCATTCACATAGATTGTGCTTTATTAATGTCTACACTTACCTCAAACCCTAAACCTACCCCTTACAATAATGTAAAAATAGTAATTATTGTTGTACAGTGTGAGAAAAATGACACTATATTGATGTGAGAAAGCCCAGTAGTGTTTGCTATATGCTATCTAGCCTTAACCCAAGCAATGCCAGTGACGCGACACAACGGACCCACAGTTCAGTTTGGCAATGCATGACGTCACACATTCAAAGTAAATGAGAAGCATTAACGTCGACACTCCATGTGAATCATTGTGTCATTGTGATAGTGTCACAGTGGGTCATAGTGAGTCATTGAATCATTTGCTCAGCTGATTTGTTGAAAATCACATTCAGTCAGGAAGAAAACATAGCTAATGTGTAGGGCCTACTGCCTGACACACAACTGTTGATTCTGTCCTGGCTTTGGATAGAACTATTTTTGTTATGGAAGAGAAATAGACTAAAACTGTGTCTGAAATTGCATATTGTCTATAGGCATAATATTTGGTTTAAAACTTGAACATAGTAATATTATATATATATATATATATATAGCTGATATGGAAGTCACTTTTAAACCAACCAGCTTTCTGTTGGTCAACACGATACAAAATCTGCATAGGGAAATCTTTCAAACTAAATTTCCAATTATGCAGATTCATATTTAAATTACTCAATTTGACTGTGAAAATGCACCAAACAACTGTAAATGTGAGCTTAAGTTTAACATTATCAGTCATTTATATTTGTATAAAGGTGCAGTCCAGTGTTAATTAATTTCATTGATGAATAAAAGTTTTTGTCAACAAATTTTTTCACCAATGAAATTATAGCTATATAAAAAAAAAAAAAAAATTCCTCAACGAATAAAAATGAGATGAAATGTTAGGAAGGGACAATTTGGAAAGAGATCCAATCAGAACTATTTTGTAGCATGGTAGCCAGGTTAGATGTGCAAATTTACTGATCTACCTGGCAGGGCATAAGTCAGCATACATTTGTTCCATGTCTCATAAAATGTAAAAATAAAAAATAAAAAAAGGAGAAGAGCAGACATATGTATAAATTTGAAAAAGGTTGATGATGCTAAAGAAACCTATTTCGGTATGGTTTTCGGTGCGCACAGACCCAAAGGCTCTATTAAATTGAGTCCTTCTTTGTGTCTTATCACACTTGAATGGACAAATACACGCAAAAATATGTCAAAAATGTGGGGGGTTTTTTGTTGTTGTTTTTGGCTAGTGTTCATTAATCACTAGTCTTTTGCTGAGAAGAAGACAATGTTCTTTTTTTCATTAGAAGTGGCTTTATTTGATTTTCAGATAAATAAAGACAATTTATTTCACAACATTTAAATGTGACTCTATTGCATGTTCAAACCTTAATATCATTCAGGTTAGGTCTATTTTAGAGTCTAAGTTTATTTTTCAAATTTTATATTTTATATATATTTTATATATATATATATATCTGTGTGTGGTACAGTAAATCTACAGTATATAGGCTATTTAAAACAAACGGACAAGGGGTTCTGTGATTTTTTTTTTAAAAATTTTTATAGGAATATATATAAATATATATATATATATGGGGTCCTGTGATCAATAAAGTACATTTACAGCGACTAGGGTAATTTAAAACAAACGGAGAAGGGGTCCTGTGATTCCTATTAAAAAAAAAAATCACAGGACCCCTTGTCCGTTTGTTTTAAATTACCCTAGTCGCTGTAAATAGATGTACTTTATTGATCCAGAAAACAAATCCAGTGGCAAAACCGCAACAACAAAAAAGACAAACTACACAAACGAACAAGATGAAATATAATTCACGCGCATCCATATTCACCTCCCATCACTTGAGATAGCACTCCACCTCCACATGCTGTCTGCGCTTTGCTCGGTCACAGTGAACTTTGGCAAAGCGCTCTGTGGATGCTGGCAGGAGTCGCTCCTCTCGGGCGCTGCTGGCACACTCTGTGGATGCGAAACAACAGCAAGGTACAATGACGCACCACAAATTAACACTTACGCATTTCACACTGTTTTATTTTTAGTCTTGCCTGGATTAACTGTGGTACGATAAACAATTCTAGCCGCTGTTGTAAATAACCTGATCATTACGCTTTATGTTATCGCATTCTGTTTTGTGACACACCGGGTATCCAGTTTGAGCAAAATCACGTCAGGCACAACACTAGATGATTATAATTTAATACAAAACACAAAACAGCATAAATGGATTTCAGAAAGAAACGATGTTTCTCTTGCAGGTGACTGTTTGAGGATGAAGCCAGATGCTACTAGGAAGTGTTTAAAAATCTAACGCGAATTTATGTGTGACGTCTGGATTAACAGTGTCTAAAACATCCTTTAATGAAATATGGAAGCGAGGAGGAACTCCACATACCCACTTAGTTTGGGATAAGCTCACGTGCAATAGGATATTATGACAGGGCTGGAATAATGCCAGAAGTTGTCAAAACCATATATGTGGATATATGTGGTGGAATATACCTGAACAAGACATCATGACAGAATTGTATGAGAAGAGATAATCATTATTTGGGTGGAATTGGAGGGGGCAAAGGGGCTATGGTCAACTCATCCCCAGCGGTCGCTGCTCACGCAGAAGGTGAAGAGATCGAGGTGCTAGAGAGCACCAATGTCCTTCCTGTAGCTCCAGAGGACGTAAGTGACCATGTGCAGATTCATGATTTATGTTGTTGAAAAGCAGAAATGAACAGAGATTAATTTTAGATTGGTTTATCTTTTTCTCAATTATATCTTTGTTCTTTCCTTTCTCCTTCCTCTTTCTCTGTATTACATAAATGCTTCTCTCAGCAATGGAAGTCTCTTTTTGACAAGGTAGGATTACTGCTCTTGTTCCTGACAGTTTCTTGTCTGTATGTTTTGGTTTGGTGTTGTGTAACATGTGCAGGCCATGCTTGTTTATTAATATGACAATAACTGATAAAATGGTGCTATAAAATAAGTGAAATATGCATGAGCGGATTGGGAAAACTGAGAATTTATGAATCGTCTCTCTTTCAATTGATGAGCTTTAATTTGAATTGAATCTGCGACATTCTACAGGTTGTTTTGGAATGACTGGAATTGGAACTTGCTGAATTTTAATTTAAAGAAATTCAACACAGTGCAAATCAAATATTCAGATGATGCACTTAATGTACCCAAGAAACTGTGTAATGTTGGACATTTAATGCATTCAACTTTGTCAAGGCTTTCCTTGGTAGAGGGTGGTGGGTTGTTGATTATCAGACCCTGACAAAATAACCATAAAAAATTCTTACACTAGACAGAGTACATAGTAAATTGTGTTTAATGCATTGTTTAGGACATGTAAGGCCTATGATGTACAGTACTATAAAGACTTTGACACAATAACACAGATCTGTATCCTATTTATTTTTATTTTTATCTAAATTCAAGTCAGGAATTTAATTGAAATTTAAAAGGCATTCAGTTAATTTCAAAAAGATTCACAACCCTGGTACACAAACTTGCTGAAATGAAAATGTATTTTATACAACATTTACTCGAAATTCACAAATCTGAACAGAAATTGCATTGACAAAATGGCCAGCAGACTTTGGAGCTGACAAAGCAATAAGGTGGCCATATGCGCCGTTCATACTTGACACGTCCTGGCCAGGATTTTAATATTGCCTAAAACAGCAGTTTGACCAATAACATGCAGGTATTGTACATAATCAACCAATCGTGGGGCTGCGCGTGAGAAGGTGAGATCTACAGGGAACGATCAAAGCGATGCAAATAAGCGCATGTGTTTGTTCATTCGTTTAACTTGAAGCGTCACTGCGCACCGATCAAAAAAGACCAAAGTAGGAGCGAGAGCGATTCGAAAGCATAAGGAGCCGTCTGCTCTGCTCTCTATAGCTCTCATGAATGTCACACAGTGATCGGCCTGCACAGTGCAAACAGCCAAAACCTGGATATTTTGGCAATATTAAAATCCTGGCCAGGACATGTCCCGTATGAACAACGCATATGGCCACCCTACAAAGCAAGGAAATAGACTCTTCTGTTAAATGGCCAAGTGGACATGATTATTGGCTGAAGCTAATAATCTCAATATATTGATCTGTGACTAGTCTCAGGGGAAGGCATGAATGTGTAATTTAAATACACATACAGTATCATGGTTACAGTTCTTTGTCTGGTCCACTCTGAATCCAGCATTGGGTGGGGGGTAGTTAGTGGTTTGCAGGGAGAAAACAGAGCTGGGTGACAGACGGAGAGCTGTCCCCCCTCCACCCCTTCTTTTCCCTTGCTCTTAGGCTTTATTGCTGGCTCTGCACCTACCTAACCCTGACCCCCTACACATACTCCCCAGGGTTAAAGATGGTGACATGAAGGATGAATGGGGCCCAAATGCAGAATAGAGAGATGGGTATCAATATTAAGAGAAAGAGAGATTTTAGGGTTAAGAGGGAGCCAGACATGAACAGAGAACGGGAGCTCAAAGGGTGCAAAAGGCTAGTGGCACACCCCCTCTGTCCCTACTAGATTTGATAGGGGAGGGAGGGGGCTGCCTTACAAGTGGGCCTCTCACTCCACTTCCTTTATACAGCCGACAGTTTGAGTCCCTCAAGTGGCCTACTGTTTAGGGGTTTCATCCAGTGTTGGGGTCACTGCCCTACAAAGCTGTAAATTGTGCATTGTGGGATCTAAAGGCCAGGAATACACTTTACTGATTGCAGATGTAAAAGACTAATGAAAAAGAGGAGGTGGAGCTGGGTTGTTATATGACACAATGTTAGAGTACAAACAATCTATAATTCACTCATACATATTCATATGCTCAAACCTGACGGTTGATGAAAAGCTGTCAGCATCAGATGATTGCATTCTTACCCTGTGGTGCTGGCAAATTGTTTGTTTGTTTTTGACAACTTACTAGCTGACTGTATACAAAAAAAAAAAAAAAAAAAAAAAAAAATTAATAAACATGGAAAGCTGTTAAACCACTCATTGTGGATAAATAACAATTATCTTACAGTAGCACAGGATGTTTGCTTCTCACCCCAGTTAAATTAAGTTTCATGACTGCAAAGTAATTCAGTTAAATTACATAGCTCAACTCATTCACAATACTAATTATTTTATATTTGTTTTCCATAAATTAGGGTCCGACTTCGTTGTGTCACAGTCACCAGCTCAGTCATGTCTGCACTACACTTCCCATCATCCCTCCTGCTACTCACTGCACTCCCTCTGCAACCACCCATACCTGACACCAATTCAGCTCCTTAGCAGCCACTATACTTAAGCACACACCTTGATGCTCATAGTTATCTGGTCTTGTTTGAGTAAAGAATGCTTACCTGTATTACAAATTACAATAGCGGTATTCCAACGTATTTTCCAAGTTCCTGTTCTCCGTGTCTCCAAGTCTTCCCACTTTGTGTGTTCCAAGTGTTCTACTTACCTCCTTACTCACCAACATCCATTCGAGGTGTGTGCTCGATCCTCTGTCCAGAAGTCCACAATAGTGATGCAAAGTCTAATTCATTTCCGCGAGCCAGTTTTTTTTTTTTTGGACAGTTTGGATCATTGAACCAGATCAAAAAGCATATTTGCAACTCAGTGCCATGTTGTTTCAATGAACCATAAAGTAATTTGTGTCAACACATATTGAAACATTCAAATAAAAAGTTATTTGTGTGAATGCATATTGCTGATTGTTGCCTTTCATTCACTTAAGTAAATGGTGTTTGTGGTCACAGTTTCATTCACAGATCCTTTGTGTCAGATACGACTGACCAGTATTGACTAGCCTACAACTTCCTAAAAGTTTCACACCTACAGCACACATTACAGACACTGATAAACAAACACGGATATGTTCTACATGTCTAATGTATAAAGAAAGAATAAAAGAATCCTCTGCAAACTTTGACAGTTAGTTGAACTGGCTCATTCGGTTCTTTTTGAGTCAGACGTGGTACTTCGGCTGTGTGTCCTGCATCATCAACCCAGAACTAAAGTTCAATTCAGTTTGACTGGCTAGACTGGTTACTTCCTGAGAACCGGCTCAAACGAACGATTCGTTCAAGAATCAAACATCACTAGTCTATGATCTCTACCTCACCTGCAAAGAAAGTAATGTCCATTACCGTTTCATCTTTCCATTGAACTTTACAAAGTACTATTTATTCACATGCATCTGTTTAACCTTCCATGCTGCAATTAACTTGTTATTGTTAGGGTCCGACTTCGTTGTGTCACAGTCACCAGCTCAGTCATGTCTGCACTACAATTCCCATCATCCCTCCTGCTACTCACTGCACTCCCTCTGCAACCACCCATACCTGACACCAATTCAGCTCCTTAGCAGCCACTATACTTAAGCACGCACCTTGATGCTCATAGTTATCTGGTCTTGTTTGAGTAAAGACTGCTTACCTGTATTCCAAGTTCCAGCAACAATATTCCAACGTATTCTCCAAAGTCCTGTTCTCCGTGTCTCCAAGTCTTCCCATTGTGTGTTCCAAAGTGTTCTGCTTACCTCTTTACTCACCAACATCCACTCGAGGTGTGTGCTTAATCCTCTGTCCAGAAGTCCACAATCTCCACCGCACCTGCAAAAAAATGTCCATTACCATTTCATCATCCCGTACAATTTTACAAAGTACCATTTACTCATCTGCATCTGTTTACCCTGCCAGGCTGCAATAAACTTCTTATTGTTGAACTGCAAACCATCTCTCTGAGTCATTACGTGACAGGTTGATTATCTTTTTCACACATTGTATAATTAATTTTTTATGTAAGGAATAATTGACAACAATCAATTGAATTAATAAAAAATAATGCATACCTGAGGTGGTAATGCTGTTGCCAGTTTTATCTATTTTTGTCCCGCCATGAAAATATTTCCAAAAACTTGCCAAAGCAGAACTAACTGTTGTGTGTCTCTGAGCAATGCTGGTGTTTTGTTCCTGAATGGAGCCGTGTTTTTGCACAGTTGAGAGAAAGATTTACATTTTTCCTTTCTCTTTGGTGTGTTACAAGCTCTTGGTGCTTAAAGAAGATCTGTAAAGTTACAAAGACTAAAGTCTCAAATCCAAAAAGATATTCATTATAAAAGTTAAGTCAACCACGCCCTCCTAAAATGGCTCATTCTAACACGCCCCTACGTCTACATCACGATGTGGGAAGATTTGCATAACACTGCCCAAATGTTCATGCAAAGAAAGAAGGCGTAACTTTTATTCTTGCTGTTGCCGCCGCTATGTTGTGGAGACGCTGTGTTTCGTTGTGAAAGCGAAACTACTTTGTTTGGCCTTCCAGAAGGAAGGTTCTACACAACTAGAAATCAGTGGTTAGGTTGTATTTACAACACTGTTCCAGAACAGTTCAACCCAAATATTCAGATGTGTGCAGCGCATTTCACGCAGGACAAGGACTGTTTCCTAGGAGAGTATTCTACAATGCCGGTGTCTGTTTCTATAAATTGGGGCAATTCCAACTTTGCAAGGACAGCCTGGTCCTTCTGACTCACAGTCTGTAAGTACGTTTTTATATTTAAAGGATTTGCCACTGATGATTTAATCACGAACTTTGAGCAGTGTAGAGTAGCGCTTGTTGTTTGTCGTTTCTCCGATCACAAATGCAGACATGGTTTTATGTTTACACAGAGAGATACGCAACGCATAAAAAGACAGTATAAGTCATTATAATCAGTAATTATGTCCTCACTGAATGCAACAAATGCCTTGTTTATAATGGGTTTTTATTGTTTTGTCTTGTTGCGCCGGGACACAGAATCACAGTATGGTAAGGGGCATAACATTTCCATCACACACTTGAGGTATTCGGCCAATCACAATGCACTGGATAGCTGGCCAATCCAAGCAAAACTGACAGCCTGTCCAGATCCCTGAAAACACAGACACGCAGCGTCATACAGACATTGAAAAGTCCTAGTGCTGTTGGACTGTTATATCAGTGCTCTTGGATTACCTCCTAACCAGTTAAAATTGAAAACTGTAACTAATCGATCAATAGTAAATAACAGCTGGACCCTTAATTGATTACTAGCAGTTGTTTGTTGTGTAACTCATCTGATTCACAGGAAATGCTGTTGCTCTGTAATAGTTCTGCTTCTATTTACGTAAACCGGGTTTTAGACATGACCTTTGTGCTAGAATTTTTTTTATTGTTTGGATTTCTTGCAGCTCATAAGGGTCTTAGAATTAATACATGGGGATATAATTAACATTAATGGTTTTGGTGGGTTCTTTCCTGTAATACCCAAACATGAACCCAAGACATAGCTACACAGATATTCCACAGATATCTAGCTTTACAATGTCCAAAGTCACACAAAAACAACTGCTGAAAATGTCGGAGCCCCATAAAACACAAGCAACTTCACTTAATTTCTGCTGATTATGTTGAATCTGGGGTACAGACTCCTTATAACCCCTTGTGAAAAAGAAGATATAGAGATTGGATCATTTTACTGACTTGATCTTTGAATTTTGTTTAGCAAAATAAAAATCTTTTTTTCAAGTCATTTTAGAACTCATGAACAACTATATCACAAACCCCCCCAAAAAAAATAACCTCTAGGTAACAACACACAGTATTCTTCTAAATCATATTATAAGAAGTATGTTTAAAATGCACTTTTGTTTCACAAGGGACATCTAAAATCTAACATCAAATGTGTAGTCTGTCTCCTTTCTTCTTGTATTGTTTTGAAGTGTGCCGTTGCTCACCACCTGCTCCTTATGAAAGGAATAAAAAAAGAAAGTGACAGAAAAGGAGGCCATGTGCATATACACAACCCCTTGTGTCCCAGTGGCCAATTAACACATAACAATCACATACATTGTGTGTGTCCCTCTTTGTGTTTCTTCACATTCAGTGATGAAAGTTAGCCAAATATCTCTATACTGTATGTGGCCTTGTTTCTGTTTCAGGCACACGTAGCGAGTCATTATCCAATATCTCTTGCTTGTTCTATTTTCAGTGTACTTCCCTCATCTCTTCCTCACTCTATGGTCTTTCTTCACAGCCCACTCTTTCTCTGACACTTTACTTAAGAGACTGTGATAATAAGAGGAATCTCCAACTTGCAAAGCATGAAAAAAAAATCCTGGAGAGTTGTAAAAAAAAAAAAAAAAAAAAATAGTTGCCTAAAATATCAGTTCAGTAGTACTCTCTGGAGTGTGGAAACGTGGAGTGTGGTAATATCCATTGCAGAGGTCTTCTTTAAACTGTAGCCTATGAGCAGTTCATTGATTCATTGGTTCTGAATTAATGAATCACGGCTCGTTGAATCTAAAACAATGCACATTCCTTGGCTAAAACCCAAAGCTTTTAGCCCCTGAACTCATGCAGGTAAATCAAACTCTCTGCAAGCTGAATGGCCGGCCTGGTGCCAGCATGGCTGGGTTTAAATTCCTGACCAGATCGTAAAACTTTATTACCCCAAACTGGGAGAAACAGAAAAAGCCCAGATCGCTAGGAATTCTTGTAAGGAAAAAGGAAAGTGAATATATTCTAAATGTATTGACGGTATTTCCTTTTTGTGTTTAGATGTCTTCCATATCAAATTGGAGTATCTACAATTTTATTGTGTTAATCAAACTTTAAATGTGTGTAATTCTGCATATGAATGTAACTTTATGTTTTCTCCTACCTTTACCTGTCATTTTTGGTATCTGTTTAACCGTCTTGCTTTGACCGAACCACTCATACATAGGAAATTACAGTAAAATGTTATTATTCTGGAATTACCATCTTGCTGGAATATAATTGCTGAATTCTGACAACACCATAACTCACTCGAGTGGGTGTCTCCCCAGAGACAAAGGAACTTTTTCCCGCTTCAGATCGTGGACGTTCATTGGTTGTTCACGCAAACAGAGGCGTGAACCCAGTCGCTCCATAAGAGACTGACACAGAACTTTCTCGTTGCACTTTTTTTTTTCGGCACTTCGTCGAGAGAACGTCTGTCGCGATGGCTCCTTAGGGAGCTTTCATCTCCGTTTTTCTTTGCTTTTCTTTACTAAGTTTTATTCTTATATTCGCCTCTCCCTACACGAGGGAGACGAACTCTGAATTATTTCTTTGGTAACTCCACGTTCGTTGAACCTTTGAAACTTCGCGCGAGTCTGCTCGCCCCGGAAGACACGAGAGAACAGGCCCAGCTCTAAAAGCACGACGCACGCAGCTCTTAGCAGGCACAAAGATACCCACATGCAAGTATTATTTCCTATAGAGATTTAAACGCTGCTTAAGGTTGTCTATTCCCTTTTCAAGGTGATCTGATTCCTTGTTGTCTTTCAAAAAGGTTACTGTATGTGATTTTGCCATACTGCGCGATCATTCTGCATGATTCTGCCTATCTCTCTCTCACCTTCTCTCGCTCACCCTTTCTCTCTCTCTCTCTCTCTCTCTCTCTCTCCCTCTCATTTTGTTATTCGTTTTGTATTGTATTTGTTTTTACTGTTTGTATTGTTATACGCATATTTACTCTGTGTGAATCGTAGTTTGATGTATTATTAGTTCAATTATTAAAAGCCAATATATTCATGATTGCTTCTGTCTAAAATGCTCACATTACGAAGTCAATGAAATGTTTGATCTTAGCTACAAAGCTTATTTGTTACTTTTAAGTAACCTAAATTTTATAAGGATGGAGAATGGTTTCATGGCCAGAAACTATTTTTCCTGGAATTATAAGAAGTGATAACTTTATTGAAGTTGATAAGTTAATCTTACGTCCGTTTGCTGGACAAACCACTGTTTGATTTGCATTAATTCCCAGTAAAAGGATATCACGTTAATTGATATGAAGAATGGAATATTGACATATTAATGAGTAAATTACAGTGCCTTGTAATGAGTTATTGATATATACAATTGACCTATTTTTCATCTTCAATAATTTTAATGTAACTGTTACGCGAGATATATATATTAATCATATTCCTGATTAATTACTAAAATTCCCTATATATCATTTGAGCTAACGTTAACGTACTACCCAGTGCGGCTACATTATTTTGGTGGAGAATGCGGGCATTTCAAACTTCGTTTTATGAGCAATTCAGTTTCAATCTGTTTATATGGTTATTAATAATTTCTGCACGCGCGCTATGAAATTATGAGATTGTGAGATAAGTCGCAAGACGCGAACTCACTCCTAACTGACTGAGGCAAAAATGCTGATCAGTCAGCACATTAACAGTTTCTAGAAATACCTAACAGTATATAGTCACTGTTATTTTGCTGAAAGTACACTGCAGTATAATGTTAAATGTCCTGTTAAGAGAAGATCAAGATCTCTCTGCAGTGAGAACATTTTAATATTAGTAACCCGCCTATTAAAGACGAAGAAATCTCTTTTTTTTAGGACGAGACGTAAATCTGATCAGAGCGATGTTCCTTTGATTCAGTAATTAAAAGGCCTTGTAATTACATATCGTTATTGAATTCGTGGTTAACCACAGTGATATTCAAAAATAAACGATAAAACTCCTGGTTGAAAAATTGGCTTAGCTACCCAATTTTAAACCTAAAACATTTAATTCATATGTGCTATTTTGATAAATGTGTATGGGAGTGCAACAGACGGACAATTCCTGTTGTTCACATTTGCGTGTTTTGCAGCGAAGAAATCCTGCCTCACGCTCTTGTGCAGTATAGCACCTTAAAGGTACAAACCTTTGTCTGTTGGAGAATCAGCGCTGACAAACGCTCAGATTCTAAATCACACTGAAGTAGGGTGTAGATTCCGCTAACTAAACACCAGAGGGCGTCCTTTAAGGGTTTAGTAGTCTCAAATTACGCCCTGCCTTCTGACTTCAGTCTGCATGAGTGCAATTACGCCATCTCGTGGCCGTTTCAGATAATGCTATTTTTTTTTTTTTACCTGTGGTTGTTGAATTAGCCCGTCTAAATTCTCAATAATTATTTGCATTTACAGCTTTGCTCGTGCGAATATTATTTTATGTTAGACAAATTTTCCTGCCTTTGACTGTTCACACTTACTTTAAGTTTGGTTCATACATGATTTGAATTAAAATTTAATTGTTTAATAGTGTAAATTGTAAAGTGTCTCAGGTTAACCACTGACTGACCCACTTAGAAGGAAGTGAGCCATCTAGTGGCCGTCTCCTGTTAAGTCGGTTCATAGCTTTCAGCTCTCTTCTTGCTTATTTTAAATTTCAGTTTAAACCAGTTTTGAATTTTAAAATTTGAATTAAGTTTTCTATTTACCAGGTGAAGCACAGAGAGGGAGTTTCATCCCCTTGTGGTGAAAACCAGCTACTGCTGCCTTCTCCCATGTTTCATCCTGTCTATTTCTATTGTGATTTTGATTTTTTTTCTTCTCTCTTTTGGGTTAGGTTATTTTGATAATTACCATCACTATCATAATTCCCTTTTTGTTTTATCATTATTAGGTAAAGCTGTTACCTCTCATTTCTACATATATATTTACTCAATTGATTTTAAACAAACAAGCCTTAATTCACTTTAAGTTTCCCTTGTTCGTCCTTTGTGTATTTGATTGTAGAACTCCCTTGGTGATTGGACAGTCATCTCAGGTTTCCAGTGAGCAAGGTTGCCCGACCAGCGTTACCGAAATGTGATAAAAACCCATCCACTTATTATAAGCCACAGAATATTAGATATTCCCCCGGATATATTTTAAGTGTTTGGCCCATCTCTTCTCCAAACCACACCATCTTCCTAGGTTTCCTACCCCGATAGCCCCACTCACCTGTTGGCCCTATCTTAAAACCTAGCAGTAGGCTTAGGCCTCCTTATTCTCCCTAACACATATCGTGTTACTACTGTTTTATCTCATTTCAAGTGTTTTGTTTCACTTTGATCTTTTCTGTCCTTTGTTCTGTTGTGATTTGTTTCTTTCATTTCACAGAAAGACAGTAACCTATGAGAGCCACCAAGGAAGCTAAATAGTAGAGTGACAACCAGCAGCCGGTGTCAATCACGTGACCCGCTAGGCTACTGCCTGTCAAATCTCCATTTCAGGTCCTTCGTTGACCCAAGTTAATTGGCTCCGCGAACTGTCTGACTGTTTGCATCAGTAATCCCCAAAATTCTCATAAACGGCATAGCCCGTATGAGTATAGCTCGTTAACCGTAGAACGAACTTGCATTGGTCTCTTTGTGTGTATGCTGTGTTTTCTCTCACCTACAGTGAGCCAGGATGTTCCGTTCATCCAGTCCAGCAGTCCACGGGGGCAAACCTCTCGACATGGTTGAAAGCAGTGATGACCCCCTTCCTGCCCAAGGACGCCAGTAACCTGCAGCACCTTAAACCAAGAGCAACTGGACACCGAGCCAGATGAACTGATGGCACATGATCCAACCCAAAGCTACAACTACAAAGAGCTCGCCAGGATCCTCGGAAGCCTAGTTCACATTCTCGTCACCCAGGCACGGCTCAGCGAATGGAGCAACATCGACCTGAAACAGCAAGCAGCAACACTTATGCTTCAAGCGGAGGAGGCCTGGAAGGACCAGGCCCGAACCCTGAGTCGCCTTGATCAGCTCCTCCTCGAGACCCAGAACCAGCCCGAGAAAGAGGACGCCACAGATCCAGAGATACAGAAAGAAGTAGAAAGACTTCAAAATGCCCTGCAAGATCTTCGCCTCGACACAGACCAAAGAGGACAGTTGGAGAGAGAAGCCCAAAAGGAACTCAACGAAAAACTCCAGCAATGTGACACTCTCCTAGAGAGAGCAAAGACTGAACTGAAAGAAAGAGACTCTAAAGCCAGGGCCTGTGAAAAACACTTGCAAGCGCCCCGAGCTAAAATCGACAAGCTTACTCTGCAGAGAGACGAGCCTCCAAGATGAACTTGACACTGTTCATGCTGAACTGAAACATTCTTACAGATTACAGAGTGGCTGGAACAGAGAAACACACACCATAGAGTTTCTCCCGGCCCGCCACTCCAACCCTTTCAGCCAAGAACCCAGAGCTGAAAAGGGGGGCGTAAGCCCATGGCTCAAGACATCACCAGCCAGCTTCCAAGAATACCTGTCAGCAACGGAGGGGGGGAGAGCCCTTCCAGAGAACGCATGCCACTAAACCCTGCACGGCTCCCCGAGAACTTGACAAGCTAGCAAGAAACATCCCTACGTTCAATCCAGATCCTGCAGGAGGTCATGACGTTCACGCTTATTTACAAGACATTGACTTTCACTTACAAACTGTCGCCAACGTGACAGCTTTGGACAAATTGTACCTGTTAAGAATCACGTCCCGCCGTGATGTGCATAGGATTCTGGATCGTCAACCAGAGACTGTCAAAGTGGACTACCAGCAACTGAGAAAAACTTTGATTCTTGAATTCTCTGATCCAGACTCAGACCACAGGCTCCTTAACGCTATGGACCTCAAACAGGGCCGACTTGAAAACCCACAGACTTTCTACAGTCAACTACGGAAAGCCTACTTCGGAGCACGCAACGAACCAGGTATGCAACAGGATGCAAACTTTAAAACTCTGTTCCTCCGAAACCTACATGCCAGTTGGAGTTTTCATCTCGGATTCTCAGCGTGTCCGTGTAGCATGTCTACACAAGAGTCATGGGACTTAGCCCACAAAGCTTACACCAAGCAAAAGACTATTTCTGAAAAGACTGTGAAAAACCCCACAATCTACTCTGTCTCTGAGCACTGCTCGGAGTTGACCCTAGAGGGCGCCCCACACACACCACAGTCACAGACCTTTTTACAGAGAGTCAAGACCGTTCCAAGCCAGCAGAGGGCTACATAATCGTGGTGGTGCTCGTCCAAAGCACCAGAGCAAGCGCTATGAAAGATTCTGGGACCGGCGACCCAAAAAGAGCCGATCCCCACCGTCCAGGACACAAAGCCCCGACAGCCGGCAGTGGAACCACTCTCGACACGACACTGGTAAGCTCAATCCTGAGCACACATCAGAAAAAACACAGGGCAGCCACGTCTGAGACAGCAGAGATCCTGAGGGTGCTGAAAGAGCTTCTTTACATGAAAACTCGCAAGGAAGACAAGGAAGACAAGAAAGATGAACCAGACCTCCTATGTCTAAGCATAAGAACTGAAACCAACACCCTGTCTAACTGCCATCTGACTGAGCCAAGCACCCCGAACACTGCTCGTCATCCACAGACCACAGAGCTAACTGTCACATCACAAGGTGACAGCATCACCCAAGCTCCACAGCTGACAGCTGCACACCCTGAACGAGACAGCACAGTTCCTCACACCAGGTACCACAATCCCAAGGTACCAGAAAATGCTGTTTTGGCTACCTGCCTCCGCAGCGAGCTACACGAGACCGGTCCTAACCACCCATCGATCGTCACACCTGCCCCGATGCCAACATTCCTGGGCAACCTCGTCGAAAGGGGGTGGGCCGAAAAAACTCCACCTGAACATCACGTTAGGAAAAGGAGTGAGCATGGAAGCCCTGATCAACACAGGATCAGACCTTACAGTGATCTCATCTCAACTTTTCAAAAGACTCCAGTTTGAAGCTAAGAGACAAGATCGAACTCTTACACCTCAAACTTGTGAACTGAATGTACAGTCATACAGCCAGAATGACATCCGGTTTGACAAGGTAGCTTCCATTCACCTGACGATTGGTCCTATGAGTCTAGTACATCCTGTGTACATTTCACCAATGGACACTTACCCACTCCCCAACGGCAAAGACCTGCTAGATCGCTTTGAACCTTTACTGGACTTCAAACAGCTAAAAGTCTGGGCTCAAGTGCGAGAAACTCTTCCCCTCCAGCCACACAGGTCGCCGGTGACAGACTGCCAGGTCACAGAGGTCACGGGAACTCCCACAGAGCCAGACTGCCAGGTCACAGAGCTCACGGGAACCCCAGCAGCCAGCCATGGGTACACAGCCTCAACAACAAACCAGGGCTCAAGTTCGCTCCTCTGCACCTTAGTCAACGAACAGGGAACGGTGATACCAGCTTACACCAAAGGGGTCGCTGTTCGGCTCAACATGCGATGTGTTCAAACCTTAAACCACACGCTGGGTTCCTTCCAACCCTCATCTGAATGTGTGGAACTCGGACTCACACTTTAAAGCCACACCCCTCACTGAAGTGTCATCTCATATAGTTTACATCCTGTGCAACAACTGGACGGTAACTGACATCAACATTCCCAAGGCCTACCGGCTGGGATGGCTAGTGAGCCATGACTTTCATGACTTTGAACGTGTACGACCTGTCATAGGGCCCATTCCACCTGCACTGATACCTGAAGGGAGTACAGACAACACATTGTTCACTGCACCCTTCAAATTCATCGCCATCACATCTGTCATGTCAGTGACCAAAGACCAGGTGTGCAGAACGGAGCTGACCGAGGACCAACACCTCGCAGTATACACAGTCTCCCACCAGAGCGTCGGTGAGACTGATGAACCTGCTACACCTCTTAATACCAAACCGACCTGATGACACACCGATGGAGGAGCCTTACCCAGGTTTTGAATCTCCAGTGCAGCGAATTCTACAAGACGCTAATGCACTTCAGAGCGATACAGTTCGTCAAGGACTCAGACAAGTTTCTTTATAAATTCAAAGAATCCTGTGCCAAAGACTCTTTAGACTGTGGTCTTACCAACCTCCACATGGTGCACATCCCTACGCACCCTGATGCTCCTCCCACTTTTGTCAAACAGTACAAGATTCCCATCGCCTCACACGAACCAGTGCAGGAGATGATCAAATCTAGGCTTGAGAAAGGTGTCATCCGTCCATGCAACAGCACCTACTCAGCCCCCATCTGGCCCGTCCTCAAACCTAACGGCGAATGGCGACCCACCATTGACTACAGGAAATTGAATCAACAGGTGCCGCTGTCACAACGGCCCATGACCCAGCTAGAACAAGAAATACCCAAATCAGAGGAGCCACAATCTTCTCTACACTTGATGTGGCCTCTGGATTCTGGACCATTCCGGTGCACCTGGAAAACCAACACAAGCTGGCATTCACATTTGGCAACCGACAGTTCACCTTCAACAGGTGCCCGTTCAGCTACGCCAACTCACCAGCTGTATTCAACATCTTTCTGAACAAAGCATGTACAGACTCTAACTATGCCAGACTCAGTTTTGTGTGCCATCTTCCGAGCTGGAAACAGAATGGTTTCAAAACTGCAAACAACAAGCCAGTCAAAAACCAACACCTGTTCCAGGAACGTGATAACATCACAAAAACACGCAATGTGACTGTGTACTGGAAGAAGGTAAAAGGACATTCGAAGCTACCAGGTCTCGACAAGGACTTAAATGTTCAAACTGACACCCTCGCCAAAACTGGCGCACTAAACAACAGGCTGTGGTCACTCCCAACCCACCCACCCACTTTCAAGGTTAAAGTGATTACACAAAGCATAAGAACTTTACAAACTAGACTGCCTACCTCAGAGCCGCTTACGCTGGCTCCGCTGTTTACAAATATCAACATAGCAGACGAGCGGGTTTCTGACACCTCCATAAAGACTTTGCTTATCCACCTCTCAAACCCCTCCATCCACCCTTGCACGCTGTCCACACTCACTGACAACCAGTGCCTCAGACCACTGCATGAAACAAAGCACATGTTGGGTTGTGCACCGTCTGACATCACAATGCCAAGGCTTGTAATGCCACGGCGCAAAAGGGGGATAATGCCAATGTATTTTCATGACGCATCATGTGCTGCACAACGCAGCACCAGAGCCACTGACGAGACACTGAAGCAAGCGTCATGCCAACAGCAAGATGTGGCAAAACATGGGCCAAGGCAAGCTAAACCCAGTCGCCGCCCACAAAGTAAAGAGACTGCCCTGTCCAACCAAAGACAACCCTCGCTTGTTTCTTCCTCCCCCTTTTTGTCTCTATCTCCCTGTTGTCTGTACCAGGATGCTGCTGTGGTTCGCCATGCTGTGCTGTCAGCCAACCAGAGGACGGCTGCCACAGAGAGAACAACTGAGACTCCTGACCACCGACTACAGACCACACTACCCCAGCACCGTAGCCCAATACAGCTTGGCAGGTGCCCGATGGACAGATAACTCCCTCACTCACGCTGAGGCCGATGTCAAACACGTGTTCAGCCAACGTGAGAAAATGACTGTTACACAAGTGGAGTTAGTTGGACACAACCACCACTCCAAACGGTTCCTGGGAGCTTTGCTCGGAGCCGCCGCTGCCGCCAGAACTCTGTTTAACATTGGTATGTCCAGTGTCAATGCAGCGAACCAGGCCGTGAACTCCATGAAACCGCTGTTTACTGCCTTCCAGAATTACTTTGCCAAGACTCAGCTGGTTACAGCGCTAACGACAGACATGCTGTGGGAGGTTAACTCCTCCAATGACAGCCTAACCACGGGTAGAATCCCACCTTACATGATACCCTTAAGCCTTGTGCTAACTGTGCTGGCTTCCGTCATCACCACGCCAGCTGACCCTCTACAAATACACCTGGCCTACTCTCTGGGTAGCGCCATCCTACTGCACGTCAATCCCGAGCAGAGGGAAGTGGATGTGCTCCTGAACCAACCCATCAGTGAGTCAAGCCAAGTCTACAGACTTAAAGACATTGTCAATGTCAGGTTTTGGAAAAGCAACACCCACACCAAGACACACATTCCAGATGTGGTGGCCTACCACGACAGCGACACACAGCTGTACCTGGCCCCAAACCTGCACATGTGTACTTTGACCAAAGACATTCATTATCTCTGCCTTAGCAAAACCCTTCCTCAGAAAAAACACTGAAGGAATCTGCGGGTTGCAAACCCTGGTCAGCGACACACACTGCCCTGCCGAATCCAAGCCTCGTACACAAGTCACAGAGACGCAACCAGAGATTGTAGGTGACAGATGGCTCGTCAACACTCCCGTGCGTACAGCTACTCTCACTTACGACCAGCATGACACAACCAGCCGTGTCAATTTGCCCAACCCGAATAGGGGGATTCAAGTACCGAAAGGTGCCACGCCCTACCTTCACGACCTGGCCTTATACCATTTTCTGAGTGAAGAGTACCAGACAGCACTGGAACTCCCATCCTTCAAGAATTACAACTTCATCTTAGATCCAGAACTGGAACTCTGGATTGAGGAAAGGGGGTCCCGACACATTGACATTGCTCCCATCGACACAGCCCTCCAAGCACTGTCTCGACGGCCCGTTCTGAACCCGTCATCTGCGGTCCGAGCCTGGACCACTGCCGACATTGCACTGTGCATCTCTACAGGTCTCAGACAGAATCCCCGGAAGGGGGGTGCCAATTCCGAGACCACACTGAACCTCATCAAGCTGAATCCTCAGCTCCAGGAACCACCTGCCATTATGATCCACCTGCTACACGACCATCATGATTCACCTGCCATCTGCCCATTGTGATGATTGCCGTCCGATGATGTCCACACAGGGACTTCATCCGACGGAAAGGGGGACTGTAGCGTATGAGCAGTTCATTGATTCATTGGTTCTGAATTAATGAATCACGGCTCGTTGAATCTAAAACAATGCACATTCCTTGGCTAAAACCCAAAGCTTTTAGCCCCTGAACTCATGCAGGTAAATCAAACTCTCTGCAAGCTGAATGGCCGGCCTGGTGCCAGCATGGCTGGGTTTAAATTCCTGACCAGATCGTAAAACTTTATTACCCCAAACTGGGAGAAACAGAAAAAGCCCAGATCGCTAGGAATTCTTGTAAGGAAAAAGGAAAGTAAATATATTCTAAATGTATTGACGGTATTTCCTTTTTTGTGCTTAGATGTCTTCCATATCAAATTGGAGTATCTGCAATTTTATTGTGTTAATCAAACTTTAAATGTGTGTAATTCTGCATATGAATGTAACTTTATGTTTCTCCTACCTTTACCTGTCATTTTTGGTATCTGTTTAACCGTCTTGCTTTGACCGAACCACTCATACATAGGAAATTACAGTAAAATGTATTATTCTGGAATTACCATCTTGCTGGAATATAATTGCTGAATTCTGACAACACCATAACTCACTCGAGTGGGTGTCTCCCCAGAGACAAAGGAACTTTTTCCCGCTTCAGATCGTGGACGTTCATTGGTTGTTCGCGCAAACAGAGGCGTGAACCCAGTCGCTCCATAAGAGACTGACACAGAACTTTCTCGTTGCACTTTTTTTTTTCGGCACTTCGTCGAGAGAACGTCTGTCGCGATGGCTCCTTAGGGAGCTTCCATCTCCGTTTTTCTTTGCTTTTCTTTACTAAGTTTTATTCTTATATTCGCCTCTCCCTACACGAGGGAGACGAACTCTGAATTATTTCTTTGGTAAACTCCACGTTCGTTGAACCTTTGAAACTTCGCGCGAGTCTGCTCGCCCCGGAAGACACGAGAGAACACGCCCAGCTCTAAAAGCACGACGCACGCAGCTCTTAGCAGGCACAAAGATACCCACATGCAAGTATTATTTCCTATAGAGATTTAAACGCTGCTTAAGGTTGTCTGTTCCCTTTTCAAGGTGATCTGATTCCTTGTTGTCTTTCAAAAAGGTTAACTGTATGTGATTTTGCCATACTGCGCGATCATTCTGCATGATTCTGCCTATCTCTCTCTCACCTTCTCTCGCTCACCCTTTCTCTCTCTCTCTCTCTCTCTCTCTCTCTCTCTCTCTCCCTCCCTCTCATTTTGTTATTCGTTTTGTATTGTATTTGTTTTTACTGTTTGTATTGTTATACGCATATTTACTCTGTGTGAATCGTAGTTTGATGTATTATTAGTTCAATTATTAAAAGCCAATATATTCATGATTGCTTCTGTCTAAAATGCTCACATTACGAAGTCAATGAAATGTTTGATCTTAGCTACAAAGCTTATTTGTTACTTTTAAGTAACCTAAATTTTATAAGGATGGAGAATGGTTTCATGGCCAGAAACTATTTTTCCTGGAAATTATAAGAAGTGATAACTTTATTGAAGTTGATAAGTTAATCTTACGGCCGTTTGCTGGACAAACCACTGTTTGATTTGCATTAATTCCCAGTAAAAGATATCACGTTAATTGATATGAAGAATGGAATATTGACATATTAATGAGTAAATTACAGTGCCTTGTAATGAGTTATTGATATATACAATTGACCTATTTTTCATCTTCAGTAATTTTAATGTAACTGTTACGCGAGATATATATATTAATCATATTCCTGATTAATTATTAAAATTCCCTATATATCATTTGAGCTAACGTTAACGTACTACCCAGTGCGGCTACAAAACCATGTAAAGGGATTGACAAGAAGCAAGGGAATGCTTTCTACTAGATGCACAGAACTGCTCTCTTTCAGACACCTCAGTAATGTTAGGCATGTTGGTAGTGGGGCCTGACTCAACTTCAGCATTCCAATTCATCTAAATGGTGCTGAGAGGGGTTTAGGTCGGGGCTTTGTGCAGACCGGTCAAGTTTGACCCCATAAACCATTACTTTTTTGACCTATTTTTTTTTTCTACACAGGCATATTCGTGCAGGAAAAGACACTGGACATCTACCAAAAATGTTTGTCTAGGGATATTGCATGGCTTTGTGCTTGATATGATGCACCTGTTAATACTGAATAAAGCTTGACTAAATAATTAAAACAAAAGTGGTTTTCAAACTGTAGTCTGTTATTAGATACATATTTAATGCATTTTTTATATTAACATATACTAACATTACTGAATTTGATATTCTTGTCCAGATAGATTGATGGATTGATGGATTGATAGATTCTGTGTAATATAAAATAAATGCACTGTGTAGCTTCCTTTAGCTTTAAAAAGTTTAAATGCAAAAATACAGATTTATACATAGATTTTATTTTAGATTTTTCATTTTTTTAAATATCAAAATATAAATCCTTCCTCTTTGTTCAAGTTACATACAATGTAAACTCCATGGCCTGGAATTATTTTGTTTATTAGATAGATAGATAGATGTGTAGTTTATTGAGAGTTGATGTATCAGTATCAATAGTGGGCTCATTGGGACAAGAAAGCCACAAACATTCAAAAATGCATCTTTGATGTGGTAATTAAGTGGGAAGGAGGGGACTGTGCCATATCTCTGGTCTTTTAGACTTGAATCAAGAATAAAAGAAAATGATGAAAAGACAGAGAGAAAGGGTGTACATTTAAGGGTAGCATGGGCTACGTGTTTGACAGCTGTGTGTCCAAAATAAAGAACTTTGCTTGCTTTCATGCTCTGCTGTTCTCATCACTTTGGCTAAAAATTGAGCTCACAGCCCATCTGCTGTCTGGCCAGCACACAGCTATCTCTCTCTCTCACTCACATATACACAGTATGTGATCAGCATCTGCTCATCAGTGGGGGTGGTGACAGTCTAGTGGTCAGAGAAAGAGGTTGCAGGTTAAATCTCAGGTAGGGGAAACCCATGATTCACTGCAATTTCTCATAAGTGTTGAGTCCTTCATTAAAACTGTATAGGTTGCTCCAGGCAACCTGTTCCTGCAGTTAGTTTAGTATCCTTTGGGGGAAAAAAGAAAAAGAATTTACCACACTCAAGATGTAAGAAGCAAATGGGCCATGCAGAGTGATCCTTCATGTCATCTCAGAAAAACACATTCTTAAATTCAGTTAACAATTTAATTGGTAGGCATAACTAAAATTTCCATATTTAAGACATGACAAACCACAAGTGTGTCTCAGATCACAGCAGTGTTTTCTTACATGCCGCATGCATAAACAAGCATACAGCACTTGTTTAATCTGATTCATGAACAAATGATTTATGGGTTGGTTCTTTTAATGAATCATTCAAAAAGGCTCACAATCTCAGCAGTTTCTGGTTTGCATCCATCTCACGAATCCTTCTAACATATCATTCACTGGCTTCTGAATCAACATACTGTATGACTCACTTGACAACTGAACTGCAAGTTCCATGTCAGTGCATCATTACAATATAGCCATTGGGCTGATCTTACTTGCTATGCCACCAAGAACCCAACTATATATTATCTATTTTTCATATTTTTTATATATGTATCTTACCATATTCTTATTGTAAAACAGTAAAAGTAATGTTATAATATTAGAAGGAATTTTTTAATACTGTATAATAATAATTACATGTACACACAAGTTTGCAGTCAGTTTTTTTTTTTTTTTTTTTTTTTTAATGACACTTATATTTCTTCTATTCTAATCCTTTGAACCAGTCTGTGGTGTTGTGTGACATGCAAGTCATAACTGTATCACTGGAGCAGTTTCAGGGTGTTTGACCGGTGATTTTTGTTTAGATTTCAGTGTTTCTAGTTGATGTGATCAGACACTGAAGCTTTGATTAAAATCTTCCCAGAAATTAGGTTTCAGTCATGGAAACGTCTCCACCCCAGTGCAGGATTTTCTGTGTATTTCATAAAGAGTCTCACAGTATATGTTTGAATATATTATTTGTGAGTATGTGTCTGCATACATGTGGAAATGAAACCTTTATACACTGCAGGCACATTCCAGCATGTCAGGACATACTTTTTCAAGAAATGTCTTGTCTAATAGGTTAAATGTTGACAAAAAGGTGCCTAAGTTACATGTTCATGTAATTTGATTTTTGAACCTCTATGAGTATCTTCCCTCTGTAAATTCTTGTATGAGAGTGTCTATGTCTAAGCTTGGGTGTCCCGTCAATGTTTATTCTCAATTACAGGCAAAGAATCCTGATTCATGACTTAATTAGAAGACTTCAGTCTTTAGTGCGTGTAGTGTGGAGCCTTTATGTTGTCATACAAATTAAGGGAAGAAATCCTGGGAATGTTCCACAATGTGGTACCAGATTTAAAACACTGTGGTGAGCTGCAGTATACTGTAAGGATACATTACTCTTTTTGGCTTTGGGGTATTTTGGCATCTTCATATACACTGATGTTGATAAACAAGCAGTTCTTGTTAGCTCAAGTTGTGTTTACCTGAAACATCAAGTAGGCCTACCCTCCTGATCTGACTTGGAAATCACTTTCTTGTCTGTCGTTAATTACAAAAATAGACCTTTTTGTCCCTGTTTCAGATCCTGTTGGATGGTAGTAAAACTATATAGTTGTGCAAATTCTGTTGAAAATTTTGTTTTAATAAAAGTGATGCTAGGTTGTGCAAAAATTGCAATGTTATGGCTTTGAGGTTATAACACAGTGCATGTAACTTTGAACACCACTTTTGTGTGTTTAGCAGATAAGCAGGTTTTTGTTTGTTTGTTTAATTAATTAATCAAAACATCATGAATAATGTATCATGTTTAATGTTGTGATGGAAATTAAATTTTGGTCACACTTTATTTTAAGGTCCAATTCTCGCTATTAACCATTAATTACTGTACGAATTTGCCTCAATGAACTCCTAATTAGCTGCTTATTAACAGTTAGTAAGGTAGTTTTTAAGTTTAGGTATTGGGTAGGATTAGGGATGTAGAATATGGTCATGCAGAATAAGTGCTTTATACTAATAAACAGCCAATATGTTAATAATATGCATGCTAATAAGCAACTAGTTAGTAGTGAG
>NC_056577.1:895493-944562 GCF_018340385.1 Cyprinus carpio
CTGAAAAAAAAAATTTTTTCCCTTTATCAATGCATTTAATGCACTGATCTGACATTGACTGTCCTCTGTTTGGGATGGTAGTAGTGGACTTAATTGCATGGCTCATGTAATGAATCCTTCCATGAAAAAAAATACATATTTCTGAAAGTTCAGGAAACATGTTTGTCATCTAATGAGCTGGAAAAGAGTTACAAAACAATTAAACAATCTAACTAAAAAACGAAATGAAGACAGTCTAATCTTCAGTCAAAGCATGGGCACGTGTAAGCAAAAAAAAAAAGAGAAAATTAATCTGATATTCTGGGTGCCTACCATGTGGCGGAGGGGAATATGCCCCGCCTTGTGGGGGAATTAGCACTTAATCTAGGAAGACTGAGTGAGAAACCTAGATCAAGTCCCCCCCACCCCCACCCAATGCTTTTAGGTCTTTGTACAAGGATCTCTTGTAATTGGTGCCTGTTTTGTTGCAATGTTGACATGCTAAAAGATGTGGTGAGGGTGGGCCTTCAGGATTATTTAGGACAGTTAAAGTGCGTGTGTGCAGGGAACACAGGAAAATAAAGATAACTGACTGACAAATACCAACCTCCCCAGATCTAAACAGAACAAGGCATCTTGTGCTGCCAAAGTGGCTTACCCATTCGACACGATGTCTTGACAATCGGTCATGATTTTTTTTAACCCAATCATCAAGATTGTCCGCTCTACTGTCCTCCAAGGCTATCCCATTAAGGCTATCCATCGGCAGTTCTATCATTTCCGGCAAAACTTAAATAGATTGTATGCCATAGACCAAACTTCGGGTAGATCTACTTTTTCCATATTCCTTTTCTTTTCCGGGGCTAACGTCCTTTCGCTATTCAGTGCATGGTTCTATTAAACCTTTCTCGCACTGGGAGTTACCATGTGCGGTGATATGGAGTTGTGGGACTCTTTTCCGATCCCTAGACTTTACACAGTTCTTTGATGACATTTGCTTCGAAACAATGACCTTGGTCGGAATGTAGTCGTGCAGGACAGCCCTAGTTGACCAACCAATGCTGCACCAGGGTTTTTTTGCAGGTGGTGTGGGCAGTCCTGATTTTTCTGGTTTGGCACTGATACCGTGAATGGAACTGAGTAACAATGTCAGGACAAGTGACCATTTTATATCCTCCCACAGATTCCGCCAAGACTGTAAGAATCCATTGCAAGGACTTCCAGCAGGGAGATACATTTAGTGCATGTCATTGGAGAATTGTATTTTAGGAAAAACATCTATCTTTCGCGAGGGGCACAGTCTCTGGACATTCTGAAATCCAGTTTTGAATGTCCTTACTCATCGTTCGGCCCAGTAATAGCTCCACCCTCATGCGCTTCCAGCGGTGCTTCTCTCTCCAAAATGGCCACAATGATCATGCTGACTCTCCTACACGTTTGTAAACGTAAGGGGTTCTGGAACCCACTAATTTTTTTTTTGGACAAATTTCTGCTCTGTCCCAGGGATCAAAGATAGTATGGAACATCACTCCTTTTTTAAGCTTGAGTTAGTGTGAATGTGAATGTCTAGCAAGTTTTTTTTAACTCAAACTCCATCATGCCGTGCTCGACTGGACTCAGGTTCTTGTTGGTTAGTACAAGAGCCACGGGGAAATAGGAGCTATAATGAGGGTGGATATTGTGTTGCTTCTCTACAGCACTCCCGCTTATACCAGGGACTTTCTTCTCACCGATACCTGGACCGATGCTTTGAACATCTCTGCGGCTTTTTTTGCGACTGGCCATAAACATGCACACACTACATCTGAATTGCATCTTAATGAAAGTCGTTAGCAGAGTCCTCTTGCTCAGGCTCCACCCCAGATGGAATTCCTTGATCCACATCTGCATTGTGTTGTTGGGCCATCCTGTGTTTGTAGTTAGACCTCAAATAATCAAACTCCGACAACTTTGAGGCTCTCCACCGTTGTTCAACCGCTCTAAATTGACGGTTGGCCAAGGAACAACAAAGGGTTTGTGTACGGTTATCACAGCAGAACTTGGGGTGATCAATATTCTTGGAACTTTTCAGTTAAAGCCCATTTTAAGGCAAGTAGCTCTAGCTTGAAAGCACTGTAGTTTCGGTCGGTCTTTCTGCTCCATGAAGACGCCCGAGCAACACGCTCAACCCCCTCCTTTGACATTGACTTAACATGCCCCAAGACCATGCAGGCTTCCCTCAGTTGTGAGTAACGAAAGACGGACTGAAATCCGGGTACAGCGAGAACTGGGCGGAGACATTAAACACCTGCTTGAGTTGGTCAAATGCAGTTTGACACTCTGGTGTCCAGTTAATGTTCTTCAACGATTTTCTCTTTCCCTCCTTTTACCAAACAGGGCCTATGAAGGGGCTGGGCTAAACTGAGGCAAAACCAGGAAAACAAACCTCCCGGTGTAATAAATCATGAATCCAAGGACCTGTCTTTAAACTCCTGAACATTTCGTGGGTGCAGACCAGATTCCAGCGCCCCGAGTTTTCTCTCCATCCACCTTTATTCCCTGGAGGAAATGAGGTGACCCGCGAATTTCACCTTGGGATTTTAAAAGGGAACCACTTGCTGGGTTTTCAGTTTCCAAACCATGCTGTTCTCAACCGGTTGAACACTATTTCCAGGCCTTTGGACGCAATGGTGTTTCGAAGTCTTTTGAACAGATAATAATGTCATCCAGAATAGAGAAGCCGTGTTGTCAAAGGTTAGATCACCGAGGACCACGCCCATCATAACGCTGAAATGTCGCAGGTGCATTGCCAAAGTCCCATATGGCATCATGGGCCATTCAAAACAGTCCAAATGGCGGTGGGGAACCGCTTTCTTTGTTCTATCATCTCTCACTCATCGCTACTTTGGAAAGACCCGGAGGGTAAGATCAAGGGTGGAGAACAGAAGCTGTGCATTTCCCAAAGGCATCCAGCAATTCCTCCATGGCGAGGGATCGAGGAATAAGCATCTCTGCAGGTCACTTTTATTCAACTTTCTGTAGTTCGCAGCAAAAGCTGGTACGCTGCCATCCTTCTTAATCACGATCACAGCTTGGAGATGCCCACAGACTACAGCTTTCTCTGAGAATTACTTGGAGACACACAAATCTCTCTTGTTCGGAGTTGTGCTTGCTCCTAACATACCTGTCTGCTCACCAAAAACGCCTTTGCCATCTCTTCAAACTGTCTTCTTTAATTCTTCCAGTTCAAACCATAGCGTCGGCTCTAGGACCAGGAACCTTGCACTTGAATCGGGAACCAGGAATTGATCCGTTATGTCGACGCCAATATGTGGCGGAGGGGATATATGCCACCACCTTGTGGGGGAGATATAGCACTTACATCTAAGGAAGACTGAGTGAGAAACAGGATCCAATAGTCCCCCCACCCAATGCGTTTATAGTCTTTGTACAAGGGTCTCTTGTATGTGGTGCCTGTTGTGGTTGCAATGAAAACACAGGAAATAAAAATAGCTGACATGCAAAGCCTGCCCTTACCAAGATCTACACGAAACAGGTAAGATGCCCCCACTCCTTAGTCTAAGTGAGGTCAAAAACCGATTTCAACTTAAATATAGTGACATTTCATTTAAGTTAATGGAAAACTATGATTCCTTCGTTTTTTTTTAAAAGGAGTGAATAAATTTGATGCAATCAACAGAGGAAAGGGAATAAAAAATGTATGAAAACAATAAAGACAGTAAAAGCAACAAACTCTGTAACCGTCTCGGTTGAGTTTTGTACAAACAAATGACAATCAGTGTCCCTTCTGTTTATCCACAGGGTAACGGGTTTCACCTTAACAAATCTCCTCACTCAGATTCTTCAACAAAAAAAAACAAATCACATCAGAATTTACTTTAGTTTGTTTTTTGAAAAGAAATGAAAAACAAAGTTCTCTTTGATTCAGTTCAAGAATTCAAAAGTTTTCACTCCATGAATAGGGACAAAAAAAAAGAAAGTTATTTCCCAGTCCATTCACAACATAAAACACGAGTCAAAAAAAGCCCCTCCAAGTGACAAGAAAAATTAAATATATGAATCCCCTTGCAGGATAATTACACCTTTTACACAGTTCAGTCTTACGATCACAGGAGAGAAAACAAGGCCTTGCTTACCAGCATACAGAATCAAATGCAGTAAATTATGTGCATCACCACTCTTTGGTGGAGGATGAGACGCAGAATGAAAGTCATATGGATGGCAGGATCTTCACTCTTTGACTCTCAGCGATCGTTACGCTTCCCGTGATCCTGGGACTGCTTCAAACACGATCCAAACGAGGGCTCAATCCCCAGCTGATGGAGATCAGATTGGCAAACGACGAACAATACACAGCACCTCTCGATGCTTCAGCGAACTCTTCTAGTACACTAAGCAAACTGCATCCATCGTGATTTAAATTTGATTGAACAAAAACACAACTGGACAACAACACAGAGCAAACGCAGTTTTTGACCACACAGCCGCATAACTGTTAAGTGCGGTCAGGCCCACTTCTTCTGCTTCATGTGTGAACACGTCATAAAAACTATCCCGGACAACGTTCAATACCGGTCATCAAACGGCCGTCGACTCCGACTCCAAAGACCACAATGATGATTTTAAAAAGCAACATGCAAACAAATTGTTTACCTTGCTGTGTTGTGGCAGTGCGAGTAGTGAAAAGCACGGAATGGAGTTTAATTTATATGGACTTGAATGAGCCAAGTGGAATGGATTTAGAAAACAGCAGTGTGGAAGTCAAGGTGGTAGCTAAAACATGGAATTGAGATTCCTCAAATGGCTGTAAAATCGAGTGGGTCCAATATCATTGGTCTTAAAAAGGGTTTATGGTCCATACAATGCTGCCTTGCAAAGGCAAAAGGACTTTTGATTTTTGTCCTTTATCATTTGCACTAAGTATCTTGAGTCAATTTTGTTTTTTCTTCTGAGAAAATAATGGTCGCCTCAACTGTAACTTCGAAAAGCCCTGGAGAAACCAAGGCAGAACAGCGTATAACACCAGTTACCGTTCTTTCACTTTGTTTGGAATGCTCAAATGAGTTCTGCCTTTGTTAGCCGAGCGTCAAAATGAAGTTACGCTGACTGGTTTGGAGTTATACAGTGTTTTTACTGTCCAATTAAAGGTCTGCCACATTTTAATTACAGGTGTAGGCAAACAAATTAGATAGATTGCGATCTACCAAACAGCTGCATAATAACAAAGCATTGTAAATACTAGATACATTGGCAGCAATAGGCTACGTAAATCATGACTAACCTTTTCCAGATTGTTTTTTTTCTTTTTGTAATGCAGATTATTCATCAGGCTGTCACTTAGTTCGACGCGTGTGTGATCGAATGCCATAGCTAGCATAATCAATCATAAAATCAGTAGCTCACAAATATTCGCAATTAAATCCATATCCTACCTTTTTCTTGTAACCCGATAAAATTCAAATCCATGGCAATGAAAGTCCTCAGAGATGTTTTAATCTACAAGCATTCTGAGCATTATTCCTGCTTGCTGGCATTCACATCAATCCACAAGTCGTTCTTTTAGTTTAGGCTATTTAATACAAGTCAATATAAAAGCAATTATCATATGTCTAGCAATCTTTTACTTTACTGAGCATAGCAAATAAATTGGTATCCACGGTATCCACTCACATGTTTAACTTTTAGTCTGCTTGTTACAGTCAACAACAAAAACAAATAAAACAAAAAAAAACAACAACAACAACAACAAAAAATTAATACAGTCACATTACTATATGCAATAGCCTATATGAGATAGCCCATGATCACTAGATTTTATACAGGTGTACTTTTGCTTTGGTGTGACTTCTCACGTTTTTGCAGGACAATGCAAAGCGCAGAGTATTAATTTCAAAATAGGGTAAAAAAATCAATGTTTTGAGCTCACAATTTTTAAATGTAGATCATTTTCATTATGACAAAACATCTAATTTTTAAATTTCCAGTGTCCTATATAATTAATTTGGCTGGACAAGTAAAAAACTTTTAAAGTACAATTACAGACATTTCTTGAAAAAAAAAAAATAACTAAATAAGCACTCTATCCACAAACAGTATTTGAAACATTACATTCCAAGTCCATTCATGTCCTCATTAGCTAATAATGTCATTCAATTTGTGATTTCATGTGCACAGAAAAACATTCTAAGGTAAAAACATCTGCAGGGATCCTGAGTTCGCATGTCAATTTACGCTTACCCTTATTCTAATATTGACAAATTCTAAAAGAGGGAGTGCAAGTGCCCTGAGATACTAATTTGCATAAAACACACCCAAACCATGCCAAACCATATTAGGGTTTCTGCACTCAGTCTCTCTTGCTTTCTCACACTCTCTCACAGGAGAGCATGTGCAGCGTGATTTTCAAGTTAAGCAATATGTGAAATCCTCAGGAAAACTGTTAAAAACGCAATAAACAGCATATAACTTGACATAAATTTTATCGGACCTCTCATTTGCCGAGCTGCGAATATGCCATTTTACATTGCATTTTTATCCTGCATCATTTTGTTTATTTTTAGTCACCAATTAATGAATACTTTTGCAAAATCACTTTCAATTATATTAAATTTAATTTTTAGTTTCTAATAATTGACAATAATGTTGTGCAAGATTATTACAACAACATTATTCACACACACACACACACACACACAATCACATATGGCCTAAAAAAACAATAAAACTAAAAAACGTAAAAAACTTTTTCTTGTCTATCATATTCTTAAAAAAAAAAAAAACCCTGGCTACGGGTTTTCTGTAAGCGCTTAAACTAACTGAGACTTGTCATAGCACTTGTATACCGTTGTTGTCTCATTTGTAAGTCGCTTTGGATAAAAGCGTCTGCTAAATGATTAAATGTAAATGTAAATGATTAAATGTAAAAAGGTCATTGGGAGTATTTGATTTCTGCATAATTGTGATTTCCGTTGGCAGGACTGATTTCTGTAGTGACTGTAGAAGCAAAAAAAAGCAGTGTTGAACATGGATATATGTGTATGCACTGGCTCAATAATTCATTTCCAAAAAAAAAAAAAAAAAAAAAAAAAAAAAAGATAATCCCTCCATGGTGCACCTTAAAATGTTCATGAAACCACGAGAAAGAAAACAGAAGAGAAGTTTACACAGAAGGATGCAATGAGGGAGAACATTTCAGCATATATTAGGACCCAGACAGCTTGAAATCTTTGAGGGAACAGTTCATTCTGAGCTGAAGCTTAGAATTAATTATCGGTTGGAGCCAGAATGTGGGTCAAAGTTTGGCAATGACTAAGTCCCAGACCTAAACACATCGTAAACATGCTGTGTGCTGACCTGAAGTGAGCAGTTGATACAAGACAGTCCAAAAATATCTTTGACCTGAAACCTAAAAAGTTTTAGAAAGAACACATAAACTAAAACATGTTCCAAATCATACAATCACACACATCTTTTAGAGCCAGTTTTGAATCAATAGCTTTCTTCCAAAACCTAGTGAGCTGTCTTGTTGCATATTGCCTACAAAAGATGCAAAACAAGCTGTCTTGTTTGGCGAGTATTGCCTCACAAAAGGCAGCAGCATTTTCTTAGGGGAGCATCCTTAATTGCCATGAAACCTTTTAAATGCAAGATTTGGAATGTTGTTTCATAGGCGCAACTCTGCACAGCCGGGCACACATATTTATTTCAATAGAGCGATTGATTTTATGTTACCAAGCTAACTGCCCTGCACAAAAATAGATATATATATATATCGGCCGGCCGCATTATATTATATATAATATATATAATAATATTAAAATAATAATAATAATAATAAATGCACTCCAAAAACTTTGAAAAAATAAAATCATAATAATTTACAGTGCAACACTCAAAGCCTAAAATAAACAAAAAATAACACAAATATTGGATAAAATAATATCATATTTTTATAATATTTTTAATGACACATACACTTTTAGAATTGATTGAAATCTACTTTTATTTATACAACATAGCAACATTCCATCATCTTAAATGTAGTCAAATAATTGGCAGAATCTTGTTAATTTGTTGCATAGCGTTACTTATATTTTTGTGAAATAGTAGATTGGTTTCATCAGAATCTACTGGGAGTCGTGGTAATATCAATCAATCAATCAATCAATCAATCAATGATGGCTCACTCGCTATTGCACATCCAAACAAGTTGCAATTTTATTTACAGCACACAAAATGGGAAAGTCCAATTAGAGGGATATACAGTACAAGTGTGTCCAAACATCCAAAGTATCAAACAAGAGGTAACAGATTTGCTGTATGCAAAATTCCAGTGTGATTATATTTTTTCTTATTTTTCATATTCTATTATATGTATTATTCATTATGAGTTATTCCTTATGATTTCTTTATTGATACTCTTTATCATGTTAAAATTACTGTCTCATGTTACTATTATTCATTTATCCGTTTTCATTTATGATCATATTCAGTATATGTAATATGTTTTCCTTGGTTTGACATATCAAAAGTACATCTTGTTATTATCAGTAGATGTTTTGATAAGATGTTGGAAACTAATGTTCTTCCAAAATATTTTGTCTGTGCTAAATTTGTCTTTTCATTGTCCATTTTCCATTTATCCAAGAGTTAGTATTTGCAAGATGATATTTGAAGATTGCTTAACTCTGTTGTTTCTGCCAGAAGGATGCAAATTGACAACCCATGTCTCTGTTTTTATCTGACTTTTACCTACTGCAGTTCACAGGTAATGAAAACGTGACATAGTCTTCAGCTTAGGTAGGGGAAATATTTTTTGAAACACTTAAACTACTTATAGATAGTGACATGGATAAATTAATTAATTTCTTCCCCCTTTTAGGTGGACGTCCCCCAACAACAAGAAAATGGTTTTGCCAGATTCCGTTTGTACTGAGTTGGCGCGGTTGTGCCAGTGACAGATCCTTTTCACAATACTATGATGACGCGTTTCAACAGTCAATAGCATCGTAAATCATCATAAAACATTTAAAGTTTTTTGTATCTTAATTTTTTAAAAATGTATGTACATTTATAACACTATACCTTGTATTATATTACCGTTGCATCAAATTACCAATAAATAAATTAATTAATTAAATTGTTATTGCTAATGCGAGGGTGTTTCTAATACAGCGTCTATGGGAGTGATGAAAGTCATAAAACAAAACTATCATGGAGTTTTCTTTTGGTATTTGAGCAAATGGGAATTTTTTCATAAATTTGTAAGATGTGTCTAGTGATGGGCTCTAATACAATCTGCATTTCGGTGTACCACAAGCACTACAAGCACAGAATTTTTTTCTTCAGTTTTTTTTTTTTATTTTGTCATTAAAATTTGTTTAAAATTCAGCTTTTCACAATGAAGTGAAGTGACATACAGCCAAGTATGGTGACCCATACTTAGAATTCGTGCTCTGCATTTAACCCATCGAAAGTGCACACCCAGAGCAGTGGGCAGTCATTTATGCTGTGGCGCCCGGGGAGCAGTTGAGCAGTTGAGCCTTGCTCAAGGGCACTTCAGTTGGGGTATTGCCGGCCCGAGATTCGAACCCACAACCTTAGGGTTAGGAGTCAAACTCTCTAACCACTAGACCACGACTTCCCCAATGTTGGTCATCTCAGGTTAAAGTCAAATTAATATATGCTAAGTCAACTATCTGTCACCACTATAGAAGTGGTTGAATGTCTTGACAAATTCTGAAAGAAGAGAATCTCATGCCTCAATCCTGATGACGAAGATAATTGCGTAACATCTTGGCAAGTAGTCTCTTTGGCCACTGCAGTGAGACATCACTGTCTGCTTTTCACAGAATCAGTGTCAGAGGTACCTCTCCATTCCAGCCAATGCCAACCAAACAACTTTAAAGCAGGCTATCACCTGATAACAGATGACAGCTCAGAATTGTAGAGGAAAATCAAAGAGCCAATCTTCTCAGACAGCATTTTCGTTTTTATCCCCAGTTCACTTATGCTGTTTTAGTATTTTGTCTTGTTTTAGTATTTTGTCTTTAATCAGCATAGAATCAAGGTCGGTGTTCCCATCACATTTCCCTGCAATTCAAAACACGTATTCACATGAGTTTAGCTCCACTGTCAGGGTTACACGATTTCCCATCAGAGTCTATTTTAAATTCAAATCTTTGTTTGTTTTACTTCTGCTTGAGTGATAAATGAGGGACCTGTAGGGACTCTTTGATTTAAACGCTTGTGTGCTTCATAGATGCCCATGTCTATCCGACTTTATTGTACCCAGTGAAATGGCAAATACCCATGTCACTAAACAATTTGTTTACGCTAAAGAAATGAATTCCATTAAACCCTATTACCCCCAGCAAGAACTGAGTGTACCACAAAAGGAACCAATTAACATTTCAGAAAGAGTGTAAAAAGGTTAAGCGTTTTCCTTAACACCCCATAATGGCACTGTACGATGAAGTTTTTAAAAGCCTGTTGAATTCTAAGAAGTAAGATTTTTGACAGCTGAGGCAGTTACATGAATGACCATTTTTAAATGTGATATGTTACACCTTTTCAATCATTTAAGATAACACATGGGTCATGATCACTTAAAGGCTTCATTATTTGTAAAACCAGTCAGGACATAAATAAGGCACTTGCTCTGTACTGTACACTCATATCATTCATAATATATCTTTGGCAATGGTCTTGAACCTCTACATTAATTTTTCATGACGCCAGATGAGTATTGCGGTGACATTAATGAAAAAGACAGGTGCTCCAGTTTAATAGATGTTTGTTTACTTTAAGTGGGAGCAACAGGAGATGAAACCTCTGCTTTCTAAGCTGCCTGAGACACAACACTACAGTCCTTTTAAAAAATATCTAAATGAAGGGAATCAAAAGTATTTTGTATGAATCTAATTTAAAAAACAACTGGCAAAAAATAATTTGCAATTTTTTTAATAAAATATCATTGCGTGAAGAACATATTATTGAGCTGAGATGTCAGGACTTGAGTTGTTTACTGAGTACTGTATTGACATCCTCAAAATCTGTGTATAAAAGTGTTTTAAAAGTGAGACAAGGTCAGTATATCTCCATCTTTCTAAAAATATTGTTTTCATAAATCATGTTGTATCATGTTTAAAAGATGTCATTCAAAATCTGGCTTGCATCCTAGTAATCTAACAACCTTCTATTTTTCATAATAAACATTCCATCCATTAAATCTCAAGAACAATATTGTCTAAGTTTGATGTAATTGTGTGTTCTGAAAAGATAATTGGTCTACTTTACCCTGCTATGACTGCCACTCTAGACTCTAGTCCTTAATCTATTTGGGCACAGTTGAGTCCCTCAGGACTCATGTTGATGTCTAGGTATTCTTCAAAGTGCCTTTTATAATTATTCAGTGGTGCATGCATAAATGCTTCTGCTCCTAAGTGTGTCCAAATAGCATATGGCTTAGAAAGACATGCATTAAAGACCCCCCCACCCCCAATAGAATATACAATATACCAATACCATGCTCATTTTATTTCTGTCGTATTTATCCACAATTTTTTTTTTTTTTTTTTTTGTGGAGTAAAATAAGCATTTTTTTTAAGCCTGAGCGATAACAGTAATCTTTAAAAGCTAATCCGACCAAATTGTTTGGTTATAAAAGAAATATTGGCCTCTTGTAAACACATGCAGGTAACATGCATATATTTCTTCCCATATTGAATATGCTCTGTGTGATATCTGAAGGATGACTCTCAAAAACATGTGATTTCAAACTTACGAGTGTGATTGATTATGCCTCAGAGAAATCAATATTGTGCAGTCCACAGTAGGAGAAAATGTGGACATTTTTCAGTTTTATTGCGTAGCCACAGGTACAGACATATAACCAGACATACTGGAGAAACTGTTTTTATGTACTACAAAGTCAGCACAAAATATTGCACAGACCTCTGGTGTGTGCATGGAATGAAGAACAAATTCATCTTGAGAATACATCAGTACATCTCTGATGAATTCCATAGATGATAAAAAGAATGTTCAACATTATTACCATACAGCTTGCATCTATCTCACATCAGGAAAAGCATGTGAAAAGAAAAAAAAATGGAGGGAGAAAACCAAACAAAGTATTTTAAAAGTTTAAATGTTGTTTCTGAATTATTGAATGATTGATGGCCTTTACTATATGTGTCTCTTGTTCTCCAATGCAATTTAGGAGATATGGCATGCAAAGTCAAGTCAATTAAATGATTGGGTTTAGGGGTCAGTCAGACTGGTAGGATTCCTAAAATATCCTTGTATCCTTATATCCCTGTTGCTTTGGTCACTAATTTGCCCTCTAATTATCTTTTCTTAAAACTAGCACTGATGAAGGCACTGACCAATAAACACACATTGCTATCTCTTCTTTCAATTACCCTGATCATTTGATGTTGTGCAAAGAGAGTCTTGATAAGAGTTGTTTTATTTTCTTCAAGAAAATATTACTTGTGTATTTTGTTCTTACATTGATTATAAGAAGTGAATATTGCCGCTATACCATACAATAGGCTGTAAAATAGAATTAGATACTGCCAAAAAAAAAAAAAAATCCAATTTATAATAACTATAAAATAGTTTATAGAGTTTTTCAATTTCTTAAGATAAATAACAAGAAGTTTGTAAGGATGTTCCTAAGTACTGTTCTTATATAAAGTGTTTTGTGAATCCATTCCCTGATTATATGGCAGTTTTTGCAGAAGAGTCACTGATCAACTCAAGTGAGCATGCAAACTATTTCCATCACCATTTAGACAGGAGTTCAGCACTCAATGTCACATTTTTTTATGCTCTGTGATAAGAAAATCGCAGTTAAGAAGATTTATTCTTAATCATGTTTTGTGAATTTTGCCCCAGAATATTAGCAAGGCTGTGTGTTTGCTAGCAACACACAGTAGTGGTGTTTCTGAACAAATCGTGGTTGAGTGAATGAGCAATGACTTACTAAAAAGTAACTTGCTTCATTCCTGAATGAATCAGAGTTTTTGAATGAATCAGTTAAATGAATGAGTTAACAACTCACAGACAATCACTTGTTGCTACCTACTGGCCTAACGATGTAAAATGCATATTGAGTCAGTGAAGAGTAAAACACAGACCACCACACAAACTGACAATGAAAAGTCCAGTGGTGTTGGACTAAATATCAGCACTCTCAGCCAATTAAACTAGAGGATCTGACTCTTTAAAACTGAGCTTACAGAGCCACAAAAGCTTAAGTGTTCTTTATAAATTTCATTTGTCTGAATTACACATTTCTAAGGTATTCAATTCTGATGTATATAAGCTGCAAGGGTTATTAAAATAAGAGTACTTGGTTTTTAGAGACAGACTAATGACTATGCATATGAATCATTCATTAGTGAAGGGATCTTTAAAGGTGAATCACGCTGTGTGATCTAACTTTTGTTTGAGACTAATGATCTCAGTTGCATTGTCCCTGTTGTTGCAGAGTCTGACAGGTTGCATCTGACTAAGAAGTACAAATGCTATAATAAAATCAATGAATATAAAGTGCTTTTCCCCACTAGATCATGTATCAACAGCCAAAGTTGTGGCTTTAATTTCCCTCCTGACAAAAGCTCTTCCATTAAAAGCATCAAGGCTCAATCAGTGTCCTCACATGCCAGGATGCTGGAATTAATCACACAACTTACCAAAAAAAATAAAATAAATAAATAAATAAATAAACAGAGTAAAACAAAATTAGCAAAACAGCCAGAGAGGCTAACACAGCCTGCCCCATTGACAGAAAGGCACTGACATCAAAATAAACATATCTAGCGCAGAATATTCCCTCTTTGGCAGACCAAGTATTCATAAGGCTGAGCATCTGGGTCTGTGTTAATTAACTTGGCATTATCCACGTTCATTTTGTTTAGCACCAGGCTCATGGGTCTGTTTTAGAACTGTTAATTTAGGCTTGAGGAACATGGGGATAGCCATGCCTGATTTCAGGAGAATGCAGTCAGTCCTCCCAAGTGGCTTAGGCTCTCCTGGAATTTCGCAGTAATTTAACAGTTCTGTCAATCACGGTTTGCTCAATGTCCCCCCATGTCTCTGCAGTAACAGGAAAAGACAATAACAGAGATGGGGAAGAGGAAACAATGGTCATTGCTCACATTTCTCAATAGCAGAACAGGTGTCTGCCTCCTAATGCCAACAAATTTCTAACGAATTGGATGGAATGCAATTGTATCCTGATGTGGTATTTTAGACACCAACGTATATAGAAAACTCCTGTAGAGTGCTTATGTTGATTATGAAAATGCTTCTGGAATCTATGTTTCTATATTACAGTTCCCAAACAAAGATATGCATACTAAAAATTGCAATATTTAATAACTAATACGGAAATGTAAAGGTCCGTTGTTTAGAAACAAACAACCAATTATACACTGAACTGTGCTTGCTTCAATAAATATTCATGTGCTTTATGTAGTGACAGAAACTTTCATGCACAATATTTTGTTTCAGTGCTTGAGGGGGAAAGATAAATATTTAAAACAGTGACAGAAATGTGTCAATTGCAGTTTAGAAGAGACCCCAATCTACAAGATGGTGATTTCATATGAATTTGTATGGTATGATTTATATAAAAACATACAATTTTTTTTTTTTTTTTTTTTTTATATGAAGGTCCTCCCTAACCCTAAACATAACTGTTACTGGGAAGTAGGCTTACAACATGAAAATATAATATTTTTTTTAGATTGATATGATTTCATAAGGATTAGTTAACAATTCGCCAAAATGTAAAATGTACACATTGTCATGAAATGTTTATCTTATGTTAAGGTCCGAAAAGAAAAGTCTATTCAGGATAAACTTCATCAGGAATACTAGCCCAACTGATGACAGGACATTGACCCCAGTTAAAGACTGAACCATTTTACCATGGAAAAATATAGCATAGGATTCTTTTAACACAGGTTTAAGAATGACCCATCCAGGGCTTAATACTTATAAAAGAATAGTTCACCTAAAAATGAAAATCTTCTTAAAATGTACTCACCCAAGATACAATAGTTTGTTCCTTCATTGGAACAGATAGCATTACATCACTTACCCATCAATGGATCCTTTGCAGTGACTGGGTGCCATCAGACTGAGAGTCCAAATAGCTGATAGAAGCATCAAAAAAACACAAAAAAAAAAAAAAAACCCAATCCAACAAATAAATTCCTAAAAATTTAAAAACCTTTTTTTTTTCAAAAAAAAAAATCCATCAAGGTGTTTTAACTTTAAAACGTCACTTTGTGACGTCATCTACTCATCTACATCCAACTCATCTACTCATCTTGGATGAGATATTCTTTTGAGTGTGAAAAGCACTGAAATCCCTAAACATTCAACATTTTGAACATTCAGGTAATAATGATTAATAAACATATTTCATCTTTTTAGCATGCAACATTTCCCAATCTATTATTGCTACTGCAAAGATGTACTTCACATATCCTGGCAGGTTTACCTGTCAATCGCACATCTCTCCCTTTCTTAGAGACATGCATACTTTTGAATTTAAAGATGCAGCCTAGCTATTTTCTAAAAAATTCACTTTAATTTCAGCAGCTGACAATGCTGACCAGGTCTCCACGCTGGAAGAGCATTGTTAAGAAAGTTCAAGCAGTGATAAGGTTAATAAATAGCTCCACAGCACTGAAATGCCATGTCAATTTGCAATGTCTGCCACATCTTCAACTTGGAAGGTGAGAAGCCTTCATATTGCTTGAAAGTACAAGCAATGCCTGAAACTGGCAGTAAATTGAATTTTAATGGCACCATATAATGTGCTGAGCCATGCGCTTTTTTTGCCCACTCTCTTCTCAACGTTGTCACAGAGCAGTCATTCTTATGACCCTGAATTATACCCGTCATCAAAGTCTTCAAAGATTTATCCAAACAACCTCTGAAGCGCACTGCACTGTATTTTCGTGTTCAATATGTGGATTGAGTTTTAATTTATCAAATAATTTTGTGTCGATCATTGTCTGGATAAAACCAATGCATTTTCGGGAACCATTAGTAGGAGGTGTTTTGACTTTATAAATCTAGCATAAAATTTGTTTGTTCAGTTGTCAGGTTACCACTCAGACTATTGATCATGTGTGTGTTTGAGAGAAGGCAGTGAACTGTGTTATTTTTTATGTATTTTTTTTTTCTTTCTTAATCAAAGACTATTCGCCTCCAGATTAGGACTGCTGTAGCCTGCCGGATTTCAAAATTGAACATAAAAATCCTTCTAACCAAGGTATAGTGCATCTCTCACCTATCAGATCATATTCTCAAGCTGTATATGCATCACAATTTATTTTTTGTTGCTCTGTCTTTACCATATATATATTTATATATGTATATATATAAAATTATTTTTAATTTATATAATTAAAAAATGTCTAAAATAAATAAGTAGATTTTACAGACTTTATGTTTTTACTTTATGAAAAAAATAAATCATTATTAAATAATATTATCTTTTTTGGACATCATCATGAGTTACAGAAAATGACCTTTTTACAAATGCATTTAAATTAGTTGGCACACCACAGAACAATGAGATTAATATCTAGGAGATTTTGCTTGCATTGAAATCTTTATCAGTTTCATTTTCTAACATTTTTACTATATCTAACAAGCATCCACGGGGACATTTTACAGTCATAAGCAGGGGTCTGAAAGTAGTAAGTCGGTGTACAAGGAGATGAGCTTTTATGATGTTAAAGAAGGAGAGAAAAAAAAAACCTTTACAACCAAAGTGTCTGCAGATTTTTCTCAGCAAGGGCAACTCAATGCCAAAATCAATAGTAACATCTCCTTTGAGGTAATAATAAAAACAGTATGACTACATAAATGTAGGGAGACTTATAATTGTAAAAAATAAATAATAAATACTAAAACCTTCTATAGGAACAGATAGGAATATTGTTCTGTAATTCACCGTATGATATCATAATGACCAGAATGCGCTTTTCATTTCAATACTCTACCCAGTAGAGTAGATGAGTCTATCATAAAAGAAATAGCATGTGTTAAACAGTAGGAGTTATTATGTGTTTCTCATCGGTTTAGAGGGTACGGAATAATTCTGCCTCTTTAAATGTAGAGTGAATAACAGCTCTTTATGGTGGTATTCTAGAAGGTGATAAACCAGGATGAACAGACCTGGGATGAAACAGAGCTTAGTCCAACAGAGCTAAATTCATTTTGCTAGATCACGAAATGGAGTTATCTGAATCAACTGTCCTCTATATTCCCTGCAGGATATTGAGGAAGGCCAAGGTCAAATTACATCAAAATCTAAGAGCATTAGAATCCATTGCCAGAGAAAGTTTTCGAACTCAGTAAGAGATAATGTCAATCTCCAACTCTGCTCAGCAGGGACTAAAAAGCTTAAGAACTGATAGGATCCTTGGATGATGTAAAAATGGTGCTGTAAGCAAGAAAACGTCTCAGGTTACGTATGTAACCATGGTTCCTCGAAGGAACGAGACGCTACGTCAGAAGCGCTTCGGGGAACGCCCCCAGCGTGAACTGCTCTAAATCACGTGTGTAATCAGTCCAATGGATGGGCGAGACATCATAGGCGGGTGACGTCAGGGACCAGGAAGCTTAAAAGCACATGCGGCGAAGCCGGCATTAGCCTCAAGTGGATGAAGCAAGCGCTGGCAGAGATGCCGGAAGTGTGGCACTGCGATGCAGCATCTCGTTCCTTTAAGGAACCATGGTTACATACATAACCTGAGAAGTTCCTCTTCAGGAACTTGAGCTGCGTCGGAAACGCTTCAGGGAATGAGAATGCCCACGCCACCAGACTTACAAATCTCTGCTTAGTGTGGGAAACTGCACAGCTAGGGCGAGAGAACAGAAGAGCCTGGAGTGGCTCGCATATCTAGTCCGTAAAACCTCACAAAGGTCAAGGGCGTGGACCAACCCGCAGCATCGCAGATGTCCCGCATAAAGACACCTGCTAGGAAGGCCTTAGAGGCCGCCACACTTCTAGTAGAGTGAGCCCTGACCCCCAGGGGAGAGGGGAGGCCAGAGGACTCATAAGCTAAGGCAATGGCATCTACTATCCACCAACTGAGGGTCTGTTTCGTAGCTGGAAGACCTCTCTAAGGGGACCATAGCAAACAAACAACTGGTCCGCCCTTCTCCACAGGGCAGCTGCGAGCACTGGACACATACAATTAAGCTTCTGCTGGTCTGGCTCCCTAAAGGGAGGAGGACTGAAGGCCTGGAGTACGACAAGCCGTGGTGTAGAAGAGGGGACCTTGGGGACATACCCCACTCGAGGGATAATGAAAAGTTTTGGCCAGACCGGGCGCAAAATCACTGTAGGACGGGGCCACGGAAAGGGCCTGTAGGTCCCCAACTCTCTTGAGAGAAGATATCGCCCAAGGAAAACAGTCTTTATAGTGAGAAGGCGATCAGAAATCTCCTCAATTGGCTTGAATGGAGGATTACAGAGAGCCTCTAACACCACAGCCAGGTCCCACATAGGGACAGGAGAATGTACTGGAGGCCTCAGCCTCAGTGCACCGCGGAGGAAACGTGTAACCAGGGGGTGTCTGCCCACTGACTGGCCACCGAGAGGGCCGTGGTAGGCCACAATGGCCGCCACGTAGACCTTCAGGGTGGAGTGGGTCAACCCTGCGGAGAAATGGGCCTGCAGGAACTCCAGCACTGTACAAACCGGGCAGTTAACTGGGTCGAGCTGGCGGTCTCCGCACCAAGAAGTGAAAAGCTTCCACTTCAAGGTGTACAGTTTCCTCATTGATGGAGCTCTGCATTGGAGGATGGTCTCAACAACCTCGGTTGAGAGACTGGAAACTATGAGTTGTGCCCCCTCAGAGGCCACACCCATAACTTCCACAGCTCCGGGCAGGGATGGACTATAGTGCCCTCTGCCTGTGAGAGGAGATCCCACCTGATGGGAATCTCCCATGGAGAGCTGTCGAGGAGGGAAATCAGGTTCGAGAACCATACTCGGCTTGGCCCGGCCAGAATGGGGCTACAAGTAGCAGCCGGACCCCATCTCGGCGTACTCTCTCCAGAACTCCCGGGACCAGAGCGATTGGGGGAAAAGCGTACAGACAAAGCCTCGGCCATGTCTGTACCATGGCGTCCAGCCCCAGTGGAGCTGGATGAGTCAGAGAGAACCAGAGGGGACAGTGTGATGTCTGCCGAGTCACAAACAGGTCCACCTGAGCCTGGCCAAAAACTCTCCAAATCTGCTTCACCACCTCGGTGTGAAGCCGCCATTCCCTGGGCCTTGGCCCTGCCTCGACAGGATGTCTGCTCCCAAATTGAGATGCCCAGGAATGTGAACTGCTCTCAGTCAGAGGAGTTCGGCCTGGGACCACACAAGGATCTGGTACGCTAGTTTTTACAAACGGCGTGAGCGCAGACCTCCTTGGTGGTTGATGTAAGAGACCACCACTGTGTTGTTGGTGCGCACCAACATATGGTATCCTCTTAGGTCTGGGAGAAAATATTGTAGTGCTCGAAGCACGGCCAGCATCTCCAGGCAGTTTATATGCCATGTCAAATGGCGACCACTCCACAGACCGCGGGCAGGGTGGCCACTCATGACCGTACCCCAGCCGGTGAGGGATGCGTCCATCGCTAGCGTTACGCGGCAAAAAGGAGCTCCCAGCGCTGGGCCCTGAGACAAGAAACAAGGCTTCCTCCACATGTCCAAGTAACGTAGGCAGCGCCGCGTGACCTTGATCATGCAAAGTGGGTTTCCCCTTGGGGAGAACCCCTTGGTCTTGAGCCACCACTGTAGGGGTCTCATGTACAGCAGGCCAATAGGTATCACGTTGGACGCAGCTGCCATCAGACCCAGCAGTTTTTGAAACTGCTTGACAGTGAGTCACCGGCCTTTTCTCACTCTCTCGACTGCGGCGAGGATCGACTCGATCCAAGCAGGTGACATACGTGCCTGCATCGTGGTTGAATCCCACACCACGCCTAGATAAATGGTCCTCTGTAATGGAGAAAGCACACTTTTCTTGGCGTTTAGTCTTAACCCCAGCTCTTCCATATGGGCGAGAACGACATCTCGATGCCGAACCGCCTCCGGCTCTAACTGAGCTAAAATCAACCAATCCTCGATATAGTTTAGTATGCGGATGCCCTGGAGTTGCTGTGGAGCCAGAACTGCATCCATACACTTCGTGAAAGTGCGGGTTGAGAGTGCAAAGCCGAAGGGAAGAACCTGTTATTGGTACGCTTTTCCCCCAAAAGCGAACCTCAGGAACTTCCTGTGATTGGGAAGGATGGAGACATGGAAGTATGCGTCTTTTAGATCTATCATGACAAACCAGTCCTCGGACCTGATCTGAGACACGACCTGTTTGAGTGCAGGACCCATTGAGACACATTTGGCAGTAGTTTCCACGCTGCTAAATGGTCTACTAAGGGAATCAGTCTCTCGAGACTGACCTCTGGTGTAATCAGAACAGCTAGTTCGGTGCCCTGTAACGGCGGACCGGCAGGAGACAACCGAACTAACCGTCCTAGAGACCTCAGCGGAGGTGGCGAGCCTCTCTGCACCGCTACGATTCCGGGCGGTAACTGAGAGTGGTGCTCGCGGGAGACCGTTGCACCCTGTAACTCCGGCAGGGTTGGCAGATCGATCTCCTGAGGGCACTGAGGTGAGACGGACACTGTGTAATGTGGTGTAACCCGCTGCACCCCAGAGGGGAATACCTTCATAAGCCCTGGGCCAGTTGCATCAGGGCTTTTTGGCCGAGGACCTCTTAGCCTTAAGTATGGTCTGCAGATCCGGCTTAGGCTTAGAGGCCCCCGACACAGAGTGCCGCTTAGACCCACGGTCCCGCTTAGACGGGGGATCACATGAGGCGACGCTCTGCTTTTGTGCCTCTCTGTATGAGGAGCTGCTACTCGGTGGAGGCTGCCCCTGCCCGGCAGTCTCTGGAATTAGCAAGTGTCGCGGGAGGAACCGCTGGAACGCCGCTGCTTACTTGCGAGCCTCCTGGTACCCGACAGACACACACAGAGCGCTTGCTGAAGACAGAAGGCTAATGCTGGCTTCGCCGCACGTGCTTTTAAGCTTCCTGGTCTTTGACGTCATCCGCCTATGAGGTCTCGCCCATCCATTGGACTGATTACACACGTGATTCAGAGCGATTCACACTGGGGGCGTTCCCCGAAGCATTTCCGATGCAGCTCGAGTTCCTGAAGAGGAACCGATTATTTGATTAACCATAGAAATCCAGTGGGCTCAATGAGAGCCTCAAATAATTAACTTTTAAGATGTAATGCCACGGCTGTCTGTAGCTCATGTTGTTTACCTAAGTAAATTACTACCACCTTCTCATGAGCTTGATCAGTCATATTCAGTTTTATTTTTGCCTTGAATAAAACCAATTCATATTGATGTCACCATACAAGGACCTTTTTTAGATTAACTTATAAAACAATTTACATTGCAGTGCTAACATTCCATGCTCTTGTAGGAATAGTTCACCAAAAAAGTGAATATTTACTGAAAATTTACCCATGTATACATGAATGTAGATTATTATTATTATTTTTTTATCAGAAAAGATTTAGAGGAATTTAGCATTACATCACTTTCTCACCAATGGATTGAATGAGAGTTCAAACAGCTGACAAAAACATCACAGTAATCCATAAGTAATTAACACAACTCGAGTCCATCAATTAACGTCTTGTGAAGAGCTATGTGTTTGTAAGAAAGAAGTCCATCATTAATGCATTTTTAAACTTCAAACCATTGCTTCTGGCAAAAATACAAGTCCTCTATCCATAATTGTGCATTCTCCACTGAAAAAGTTGTCTCGTCTGCATCAGAAGAAAAAAATATGCACAGATAAAGTAAGCAGAAACAGCCAGAAACAGTTCTAAACAAACATCCTGGCGGTTGTTGATGTGAGGAAAACAGGGGATGAACTTTTTCACTGGAGAAGGAGCTATTATGGATTATGGACCGGTATTTTGGCCAGAAGCAACAGTTTAAAGTTAAAATACCTTAATGATAGATTTGTTACTTAAAAACACAAAGCTTTTAACTTCACAAGACACTAATGGATGGAGTACTGGATTACTTGTGGATTATTGTGATGCTTTTATCCGCTGTTTGAATTCTCATTAATGGCACCCATTCACTGAAGAGGACCCATTGGTGAGCAAGTGATGCATTTTTGGGTTATGGATAGTTCACCTAAATATGAACATTCTGTCATAATTTACTCACCCTGTTCCAAACCTGTGGGCATTTCTTTCTTCAGGAAAAAAATATATATATATATGACAGCAAACATAAGTGTATGTCCACTAGTTTTACTGAGACTCAGCCAAGTAGACATATCTCAGCCAATAATTTGCACATTAGGATATCAGAGTTGGTACTATAGTTCAAACATTCTTGAGAAGCCATTTGCAATTGATTATGCTTGAAAATGTAAGAACACCACTAAGAGTTTGGCCTTCGAATGATGGTTTGACAGACATATACAGGCCATCTGTTACATGCCTTACCAAGAGCTATGACTCTAATTCTTAAAGTCCATACATGACTTTATGTACTGTACATGCATAATCAATGACTGGGGCAGTAGCAATATTTCTTTTGGTTAATTATCTAGGGTAATTATATATATACCTAGGCTAATACAACTATACACAATACAATAAAAAAGTATGGCAAAAGCTACAGTGTACAGTTCAATGGCTTTGTAGCAGTTCAGAACCATGGACAGTTCCAGTGCAGCGTTGCGTTCAGAGAATGTCCACTCTGGACATTGTCCATGTATCTAATCCATCACAATCAGTTTCACGATGACACACACAGGGCACATGCGTGTTCCAGCAGATTGCCATAAGACAACTTTGCCAATCTCACTTTGCCAACCTCTGTAATGAATTTGTGCTGAACTTTTCCATGGTCAGAGAGCCATTTTGACTGTAGTCAAAATTGGTTTAACCAATACTTTAACACCAATGAAAAAGAAGTTATTCCTGGTCTGAAATCCTATCAGCTACACATCAAAGCATAACTGTAGTGAACTTCTGCTGCTTAAATGTCTCTTGTCTTTTTCTGATATATACTGATAGTAAAATTTGGACATTGATGCAACGTTTCTGAAATCAGAGGTATTATTTTTATTAGCTGCCACAGCTTTCTGAATCACTCCTACTGCACAGATGTACAGAGGCTTAGGCCAGGGATAGAGACTTCAGCACCCACACAGCACTGCTCACATAAACTCAAATGAATCAGGTGATAAATTTAAATGCCACACTATAAAAATAATGCAATGTAAATGCTACAGCAAAATCCTGTTATTGGTTTTCCTTACCATAAATAGTAAATAATGGTATTATATTTTAAAAGAAAAAATATTTTCATTTTAAGTGTAAAATATTTGTAAAAAGTTTTTTAGACGGTATGACATGTCTTACAAATTATAGATAAAAATGTATTTTATTTTAAGCAATGCAATATATATATACTACAGTGATAGTTTATAGTGAAATATCTCAAATAAAAATAGATTAATTTATAATTACACATTCAAAGCATCACATACAGTATATATATAAATATATATATATATATATATATATATATATATATATATATAATATATATATATATATATATATATATATATAGATATATATAGTTCCTCTTCAGGAACTCGAGCTGCGTCGAACGCTTCAGCTTCCCCAAAGCGTTCGACGCAGCGTCTCGTTCCCTCGAGGACCTAGGGTTACATGCGTAACCTAGAGACGTTCCTCTTAAGGAACTCGAGCTGCGTCGAACGCTTTGGGGAAGCTGAAGCGTTCGACGCAGCGTCTCGTTCCCTCGAGGAACTAGGGTTACATGCGTAACCTAGAGACGTTTTTTTTACTGACTATATACATTAGAATGTTTTTTATGCGGCATGCTTTTTTTTTTATAACAGTACATTCACAACAGCAATAATAACTAATAAAAACAAACATTTAATAGCTCAAATAGGCTATTTTATTAACATTATATGATTTAATGACTAATAGCTGTAAAATATACAGTCACCAAAATGTAATCTCATAATACTTGTAACAGTACCACTTTATTTTCATGGCAAATGCATCCACAGGTGGCACTTTTTTAGCTGTTTAACTTTACAATACATTTGTAAAGAAGGGCACTGTATTAGGAGTTATACTGTTTGAAACAATTCTTATAATAATAATAATTCCCAAACTATTAACTAAAAATAGGTGAAGTGGTAGTAACACACCAACACTGCTTGCACAGTTAACATTGGGTTCTGACCTGCTGACCAGTGTACATTATTCTAAACTTATTCCAAAAAAAAAAAAAAAAAAAAAAAAAAAAGAGGAAAAGCTTTTCTTTAAGCACTTACAGAGATCTCGATTTGGTAACAGCCTGCTTATCATTCCACCCTCGTTTCGGGTTTTATGCATATCCTCCAAAATGCCATTACAGAGGGCTACTTGTGTTTCAAACATGTGACTTTGGTGAGAGAGGGCGCGCGCCCGCGTCTGCCAGCGTCTATCCATTGAAAGTCTCTCTCACACACATATACACACGGACAACGATGCAGAGTAGGAGGGTCAAGCAGAGCTATGTGATGGCGCTGACTTTATAGAGGAATATCCACAGGCACTTCCAAAAGAGACTGAAAAGCCTCAGTGTCGCAGTCCGTTGGCGGATGTTAAACTGAACCAACTGATAGCACGGTCTGTTTCTAACTGTCTTTACTGCTAGAGGATTTATCTATTCGTCATTGATTGACTAAAATGCGGTTATTTCTTCTTCAAGGAAAAATCCAGAGCACTACACGGATAAACCTTACCGTCGCATTATAATGGGAGCGCCGTGTTTCCGAAGTTGGACTATAGTGAAGTAGCACCAATTTCACTTATGTAGGTGCTGTCTGAGCGACCTTTCGTCCATTTTGTCTTTACGCCAAACAGTTTTCATTACTTCCGTGGGTTTAAAGCTGATACTCGTGTAAGGAAGAAGAAGAAGAAGAAGGGAAGGGGAACAAAAATAATAATAGCTACAAAAACGGATTCAGTGAAGATTGGAACCTTGTCGGATGAAGTTTCACACAATGAGCTACGTTGAGGTTAGTTGTCTTTTTAAAACGTGTTCGTTTTGACATGTTTTAAGTTGTTGTCAGTTTACTGTGCTTTGCAAATATAATCGTTGCCTCTTGCTGCAGCGGGACAACTTTTGAACAAAATGCAACCTGATCGTCACATCGTTCTCATGAAATGATGAGCATACAGCAGCCCCATCAAGACTACACAGCTCCTTACACGAGTTACAACTGTGATCCCCTCAAGACCATTCATGTTTTTTGCCATGTAGTGTTTGATAAAGAGGCACATCTCTCTCTCTCTCTCTCTCTTCTCTCTCTCTCTCTCTCTCTTCTCTCTCTCTCTCTCTCTTTCACACACACCCACACACACACACCACACCAAGTTGTTATATCTGTAAAACTGCTCAAATCATTTTCTTAATCAGTGTTTTTCAAAGCATTCTACAAAGTAAATATATTTCAGAAGCAGATTTTTTTAGAGAATATATCTGAAATTTTGATTTTCATATTTTAATCTTAAACCTTTCAATTTTGTTACATTTATGCATAAAGCAAGAATGTCATCTAATTCAAGATACATTTTCTGAATAGAAGTCTTAATATTTTAGGCAGTTTTGCTTCTCAAGTAAATGTATCTTGTTTTAAAGGTGTTCAGATATTTTACTGGGAAAAGAAGACACAAAAATATGATGATGATGGTGATGATGATGATGATGATGATTTTTGCATTTGACCTGTGATACGAGGTTACAGGTTATAAGGGTTGTACTAATTTCATAATTAATTTTATTCACATTAATGATTTGCATCATTATTTTCTAACTGCCAGTGATGCATAAAATATAATAAGGTTTTTTTTTTTTCTTTTAATATTCAAAAACAGTAAAAAATGTGGTATTCTGATATCACTGTGTGAAAACCAAGCAAGCTTACTATTTTGTTACACAGCTGTATGCTTGCAGAAAATCTATAAAATCAGGCATAAAAGTTTGCTGCCCATTGAATCAGCAGCTAATATATTTTGCTATAATTGGAGTCACAATATAAACTGTACCATCTGTTCGTAAAATAGCTTATAGCTTACTTGGAATTGCTTTAAAACTAAATTACATTTAATTATAGCAAAATCCAGTACCATAACGTAAGGAAAAATAAACGATTCAGCTCCTTACTACACCAGTGAGGTAATGAGGGCTCTGATGAAGAAATATTGTTTGCATCGCTGGCCAGTGTAGAAAGCACAGAAAAAGCCAATGATTTTACAAGAATAGTGTTACATGACATTTCATTAACCCACAACAATCATGCTGTGAATCATCTTTCTGATACAGCATGCAATGAATGTTTAGTACTCTGCTCTATGGATAATTCATACCAATGTTTTTTTATTTATTTTTTCCATAAAAAAAAAAAAGTTTATAATCAAACCACAGTTCTGGTGACCAAACACTGCCATAAGGGCAAAAAAAAACATGCAGACATTTATTAAAAATATCTTCATATGATCCAAAAAAAAAGTCTGTAAATTAGTAAATTATGAAAAAAAATATGAAAAAATTATGTAAATTATGTAAATTATGAAAAAAAAAAAAAAAAAAAAAAAAACATTTTGGAGTGAACTTGAACTTTATTTTTTAAACTTAACTTTAACTGTCTAATTGCAGTGTCCACTAGTGGCACCAAAGGGAATTGCATTCTTTTCAGTCTTTTTTTTGTTTATTTAGTCAGACAGTAAAGCTGGTATTGGCCTGGTAAGTGACATTGGGAAACTACATTTTGTATTGTGGTTGACAGAAGCACACAAAACTTATATGTTAGTTACTGCAGAGTTTATTTTCTTTTGTGTGAGTGCTGTTACCCCAACACAGTGGATGTCTTTGCAAAAGAGTAACTTGCACCACAACACTGACAATCTGAATGCTACATTCACATTTCCCTTTGTGAAGGGGTCTAACTAAGTGTGTGTGCGCCTTTGCATCCCAGCTGTCTCTCATCATTGCTATCTGCTAGCACAGTTTTTGCCATCTTCCAAAACACCATTTAGAGCTTTTGGCGGGCCACATAAAAGACAAAAAAGACCTTTTAGCGCAGGGCACACACAGACAGTTACCACAAACTATGTGGCAAAAATATCAGTATCCAGTAGTGTTCTAGCTCAATGGCTCATTCATCCTATGCTGATGTGGGATATAGCCATGGATGAGAGCCCGAGAGAGAGGTCAGCGAAATACCATTCCTAGTCATGTGAATTTGCCTCAATGGGGCCTTTTTTTTTAATTTAATGGCTGTCTGCAGGTAAAGTGGCTCCCTAACAAGTCCTCAAATTAATGAATGACTCATCCGTGAAGGCCCTTCTGCAGCAATTCCAGCACATCAGAAATTTCACAGAGAGACAACTGATTGGTTGAACATGCAGCAAGCAGCACAGGCCCGAGTAAGAGGGAAGCTTTATGATGGTGAGCCGTAGCCCATTATTTTATGATAATGAGCAGGATCACCGAATCCATCCTGATGCCGAGATTTCTGCAAGACAAACGTGTGAAAAGACAGGCACAGGGAACATTGACTTCTTGATTAGAGCTTGAAAACAGAGACCCTTGGGAGTATGCAGTTGAAAAGAAGGTAAAGAGTTGACATGACACCTTTCAACTAGGCAAACAAAAACCTTGATGCGTGTACGAAATGACAAACAATAAGTGACATGCAAAAAGCAGGGCTTCTAAAAGGTTTTGGGTGTCATTTTGAATTCCTTGACACATAGAATTTGTTTGATTTTTACAAAACTATGTGTTTTTAAAACCTCAGTGTCACATTGTGTCATAACCAAAGTGACACAATAAAGCAACAAGCAGACTCCTCCTGTAAAATCTGTGTTTTTGTTCTAAACAGCGACTGGACATTTTGTTTATCTGTTTCTATTTCTGTGTCATCCATAATGACATTTCGTTGGCCCAAAATCCTGCAAAAGCAAATAATTATTGTGCTGCATAACAGTGCATTTTAATTTTCAATGTGGATGGACAATCTTGTAGTTTTACGGTTAGTACATTGATTTATCATAACTCATAATATGATAACACAACTTTATCTATGAAGCAACATTCAGATAACTGAAATTCTGTAGATTTACCATAAATATCTTAGTTCATTTATGGCTTCAAGTTTAAAAGTAAGAAATTATTTTGAAAGGAATTTGTTAGATATATTTATATAATGTGAGGGCCCAACCCATAATGACCTTTGTTTGAAGAGCAGACTCGATGTCTGGCTGGATTTAGAAAAGAAGGACCGTGGGTGTTTTCTGAAATTAACTGCTGTTTATTTGTTTTTTCTTCTTTTTTTCTCTGTATTGCACTGAGCATTTCATGATATGTGGCCAAATAAAAATGTAAAAGTGAGAACTTTACGATCAAAAAGGCAATAAGTAAAGCAGCAATTAAATCAGCATCTTGTACATTACCACTGGCTCTGTGCATTATTACTGTGACTTTTATTTCTAACCTGTAATCAATTCTTTGTTGGGTTTTATGCATAACCAACAGACATTTTAATGGAATGCAACCCTCTGTTTAATTGTCATGGTTAACTGATTTACTATAAACCTTTCCTCTTTGCATACATGTCCTGACCTGAATAGCATTATCTATTTAAACCAGATTACTCATCCAACCCATAAGTTATAGCCTTTTATTTCATGTATCATCCAAGCAAATTATTATATTCATGATCAAAAGAATGGTTACCTAGTTGTTCATGCTTCCTCAAAGATCAAAGGCTTTATTCATATAGATTTGTACTGCAATTAGTCATTTTATATACAAAAAAGAACAATTATTACACCCTAGAGACATGAACTGAGTGTTTTCAAACCCTCATATTAAAATGTGTGCCATGTCCATAGAGACATTATGCTCTTAGGGACATATGATATTAAATGTGGCTGCCAGAGTGTTGGTGAACAAACAACACTACATTTATTCTTTCTTTTTCATTCTTTGTGTTCTTTATCTATTTGTTTGCTTTTTCCACAATACTCTGGCTACTTCATTGTCCTTTTAAGTAATGCTCTGACTAATGTGCAAAGACATGCAAATTAATAAGATTGCCATTTATGGATCTGGATGATAATAATATACCATTTGCTGTAATGTATTATGGGTACTTTTTTTTTTTCTTTGCACATAGACACACAAGGTCGTCAGTTGTATCAGCAGTATGCTAAAATCTACCTGAACTTTCACTGGCAAATTGATATTATTTTGTCTGATGCTCAGTGTTCCATCTAGAATCTGACAAATATTTTGGTTTCACGGCTTGTCTGCTCCTAGAAGTCCATTTCTCAAAGTGACAGCAAGATTAGAGGGAATATTTGATTTGCATTTAACACTCAACACAATGGCTGTCATTCCTTTTCCTCCTTGTGGTCCCATGCACTGATATAAGATAGTACTGTATTTCATATTTCTTTTATCTGCTGGGATATTCTCTTTAATACATTACACACTGCAAATCTCTTTGTACACATCCTTTTGTTCTCAAATGAATCACGGATAAATAATTATGACTTCCACACACATTATTTCGCTAAGAAACCTTTCTACCCTCAGGCACACAATGAAAGACGTTGTTGATTGTCATGGGTTAGAGAATAACAGCTAATTATGAGTAAAAGCTCATTAGTCAGCAGAGAGAGGAGGATGTGAAGTTTATCGGTTCCTGTTATAGACTTTGAAACCTGAAAGAACCCTACTGTAGAAATTGTAATACAACCCTTTAATCAACTTTCACCTAAGATACAATTTTTTTTAAACAGTCAGATAACACCTCCATCCACCCTGCGGACACAAATTTCTCAGCAGGAAATATCTCAGAGAATGTGTCTTAATTTGCATGCTTCCATCAGAGACAGCCAAAACTCATTGCAATTGCACAGGTTGTAAATGAAAGAACTGAAACAGATGCCCTGAGTCCAAAGTGCACACTGTGAGTCTATCCTCTGAACATGGTTGACTCAAATGCCATTGAGAACTCGATTTTGAGACCCCAGATCTCATCATCTCAACCTTTCCAAAGTACTTTGATAATACTTCACTTTGAGCTTGATTTTACTTTTAGTTCTTGTACTTGATTGTTTATAAGGTTACGTGTCCCAGAGTTGTAGAAAACAGTGGAGCATTAATGGAATATTTTTTTAAAAGAATATTCAGGGTTCAATACAGGCTTAAGAAGTTAAGTTAGTCAACAGCATTTGTGGCATAAAGTTGATTTGCAAAAGACAAACAAACAAACAACAAATAAATTCAAGGTTACATGCAGTGAGGGAGGTCACTTCCATTGTATGTAAATGCATTAGAAGTTTGTAAATGCAGTTTGTTTTGGTGTTTTTTTTTTAAGGAAGGACAATTGGATTTTCTTTTTTTTATGGTAATCAACAATTTTGACACAACAACTGTCAATTGAGCTTAACTTATTTGGTAACACTTCACAATAAGGATCTATTTGTTAACATTAGTTATTAGTGCTATTAACTGACAACAAAAAATACTTCTAAAGCATTTATTAATCTTAGTTAATGTTGATTCCAACATTCACTAATACATCATGATTAAAATCAAAAGTTGTATTTTAATTAAGTAATGTTTAACACAGATTAATAAATACTGTAACAAATATATTGCTGATTATCAATTATAGTTAATGCATTAAATATAGTCAATACATGGAATCTTATTGTGAAATGTTGCCACTCATATTTTTCTTTATTAAGTTGTTTTTAACAAGCTAGGGTTACTGTTTTGTTGAAACTGTGTGAAAACTATGTCTGGAGAAACAACAATTTGAAACAGATGAAAAAAGTTCACATGTCCTCTGTGATGCATACCTAATTTTTTTTTTTTTTTTTTTTTTTTTTGATTATTTAGACTAGAGTAAGTGGGGTTCAAGCAGAGTTCAGAGTTGAATTCACAATTCAACAGGCAAATTCAGTTCATTTGACTAAATTGTCAGCTCTACAGCAAAGCACAATGAAAAACATGGTATTTATAGGTCAGTTGAACACACCTGTAGAATTTCTATAAAGTACCTCATTGTTAGATGCATTTTCTCAACACATTGTGAAAGATGTTTGTTCAGTTAGTTCTGAACACCTGTAGTCATTTCATTCTAAAGATTCCCATTTCAGCGGCCTTGCACAGTTCATCTTCACTGTAGACAACAAAGGGAAGGAAATAGCCTTTTCAATACCTAAAACAAGAATTTCTCTATTCATTTTTTTTCTTGCTAAATGGATATTAGTTGTATCATCTGTTTGGTTTATTTAGTCAGTTTATTTATTTAAATCTGTCCACAATCACATTATAAGCATAAACTAAAATGACCGAGTCGCAATGCTGCTTAATGAAAATAACTCAATGTGCTTAAGCAAAATGGTATACCGTTTAAAACCAGATTGGCTTTTTTGTCATTCAGACAGCTATTTATCTAGTCTGTTTCTCTCTTATTACCAGGCATGGCTGTAGTTTTAAAATGATTCGTCCCTCTAGGTGAACAACACAGGACCTTGTCATAGTCACCATTTACTTGACCAAATTACAATAACGAATCGTTATATTGCTATTGCAGACCCTGCAGGTTATGAGTACAAATATTATTGCAACATCTAGGGTTTAAATGAAAAATTGCATGTCAAGTAGCAAGGTTAAGATGAATCGTGCAAAACTGGATATACATAATTTTCTCCCCATAAAAAGCTTAAAAACCACCTCTTTATGAGTTCTACGGTGGTATAACACAATTTTTAATCCAACATAACTCTGAATAATTATTTTCTCAGTTTCCAAAGAAAACTAGCTAATGTTTTGATCTTCTCTCCCACCAGACCTTTGCTTAATTGGGCTCATGCAGATACTTATTTTATTTCTTAATTATTCCTCATTTATGTGTTTATAATTTCTCCTCCATCATTTGTTTCTCCAGTTCATCCCACACATTTATATACATCAGTTTTCTATTTAGTCTTCCACACGTCACCACTTGTCAAGTCAAGTCAGTTATATTTGTGAAAGCGCTTTCCCAGTACATATTGTTTCAGAGCCTCTTTACAGAAAAGTCATGTTAATCAACATAAAGTTGTGTAGGAAACCAACAGAAATGACACTTTCATGACATTTCAGACCAGTCTGATGATATTTCAAGCCTGTTGGGTGTTCAATTTTATTTAAGTGGCACCAGAGGTGCTTTTCATGCGTCCACAGTTGATGATTAAAAAATAATAAATTTCTCTCTCAGGCTAGATGTTTTATTTGTGATCTAAAAGTACACGCTTAGCTCTTCATTTTCAGGGTGTGGGATCAGTTCAACAGCATTTGATGAAGTGTATTGTTTTTGTAACCACAGATATTGTCTGATGATGCCCCTGTAAACAGGGGAATAACACATACCTGATATTATTCCTGCAGATAATAAACCAGAATCCACTGTTACGGCACTGGGTGGGGGAGGGAAATGTGATTATAACAGCAGATTGCTTTGAAATGAAACTGTGCTCTCAATGAATACATGTTTACATGTGTCGGTGTACGAGATATGGATGGCAGGTTACAGTTTTTAGAGCTGTTGACTGTTGACAGTTTTGAGGTTGCAGGTTTATCTCAAAGGATTGGAGAGTTACAAAAATTCACAACCCTGCTCTTCATTGGCATTCTGCTCTTGAATAAGCAGTACTATTTAACTACAAGTTGAGAGTATTTGGTCTTTTTTTTTTTTTTTTTTTTTTTAAAGAGCTAAGCTGAAATAACTCAAACAGTATGTTCAGAAGAGAACATGAGCCAGAAAGCACCATCTATCTCAAAGTTACTCTCTGCCCTTGTGACTTACATTACACGTCTTTTAATCGTCTTTTTTTTCTTCCACATTGCCACCTGCCAAGCAGAGCTACCATCCCCCCAAAAAAGGGGAAAAAAAGAACTGGAAACACATACTTTATAACGATGCTTTGCTCTTGGGAGAAATGTAAACAGTGATTTTACACAAAAGCGAAGCGTTTGTTACTCAAGGCAGAAAAAATAGCAAGTCAAAAAGAATTGCTGATGGAAATGTGGAGGATTTGCGGCATTTGAAAGGGCCTTTTTTTGTGGTGCACTGTGGCGCTGAAGTGCAGCGTATGTAGGATCCCTACTGAGTGGTTACTGTGTTCCACTGAGACTTCCTCATCAATATGCATGGAGAAAATACGGATGTCTGCATTGAAGAATTAGATTTCATGCAGCAGAAGTCTTGCTTTTAAATCTGCTGTAATCACAGCAGAAAGCATTGTAGCCCAGATCAGGGCTGTATTCACACCATTATGGATGTGCTTATCAGTGTGCTACATACATTATATAGTTCTGTGGGAGATGAGGGTGCAGATATATCATCCAAGAAAATCATCCCATAGGAATAAATGCCAAAGGTGAAACAACTTATGATTGCGATTTGAAATATTAAGCTTAAAGGTATTTAATGAACTGATATGCTTACCAACAGCTATGTAATTTTTATCCTGTCTGTTTCTGCACTGCAATAAATGTACTGAAGTGTAGGCGTAGAAGTGCTTCTGTTTTGATATGCACGTCTTCGTAATTAGAGGTTACTAAGCAATGATTCACAAGCCAATATGGTGCACTTATATTGCATGTTATCTCAAGGTCTGTATTTAATCTGTGTGTTCTACAAAAGTATGATGATTTTTGAAAGTCGCCCACCCATATGGTCACATGGCACACACGACTTGACAGACTGTCATCAGAATACAGTAATGAGACTCTTTTCCAACATCTGGTTTGGTCACGGCCGTGAAGAATGATTGACAGTACTTGGTGGAAATATGGAAATAATAACAGGGTTAGAACAAAGGGGCAGGACTGCAGGAGACACTGAGAACTAACTACTGAAAGAGATGTTGAAATGTGGGTCATGGCATCTATTTACCATGAGGGCCACTGAATTTTTACAGTGCTTGGATTTAAACCGCATCTGGTGCTTTTGCCTTTTTATACAGTTTGCACTTTGAAGCAAAAAGCTTGGTTGAGAATATAAAAATAATTTGGCCATTAATGATAAGCCAGTTTTAGAGAAAAACTTCTCCATTTCATGCACTAGTGCAGTTGTACAGCGGATGCTAAAATTAGATGCATGTGCACAGAAGGTTATTATCATTTCACTTACATTCTTCTTGTATTGTTAATTTGGTAATACTTTGTTCCTTCTGAAGTACTTAAACCACTCATTACCATGGCGGTGGAAGGAGAAAATTTTTGTGAAATACATTACACTTTATACTTACAGAAAATTAGTAGATCATTCCCACTACATAATCATCATATTTTTATCCCCTTTCTATGTGATCTGACAAGATCTCTCCCGAGTCCTTAATAGTTTTTGCCTCAAGGAAACAGCCATTTCCTGTTAACTGTCTGTCTTTGTGTGGGGTGTATGTTGCGTCTGTATGTGTGCACTTTCCACTTAAAGGAACAGTTTTGGTGGTTTGTCTGAGTGGAGATGAAGGTGACTGTGTGTTTACTAATGCATCTTTGTTCTTTCTGTATGAAATCTGTGTGCTGTGTGTGTGTTTAGGCAAGCGTTTGTGGGGCTGAAGCCATGCTGATCTTCATTGCCGGGCGTGGTGGAGTGTGGTCTTGTACCAGAGCCTGTGCTGCTGAAGCCTTGTGCCACTCCCCCATGGCTCTATGGGAGCTGCTGTTTCTGACTTTCAGCCTCCGCTGCTGGCTGACAAGCTCTGCAGTTTAGCTGAAGAAGGCCCTGCAGGCCCCCTGGACTGGCTTCTTTCTGACAAGGGCCCATTTCACCACACACAAGAGTACACTGAATTTGTGGAGAGGAACCGTCAGGGATTTTCCACGAGATACAAGATATACAGGTAAGTTGTAAATAAACTGAGGCCTGCATGATTTTCATGCAGCATTTTCACTTGCCATGGTTTTGATGGTTACCGGTTGACATATTTTGCAGTCATGTAATATGATTGAAGCTCTGTGTATTATGTCTGTTCACGCTTTGTAATGATCAGTCAAGATTAAGACATTTTTTTGTATTCCGCTTTATGAATAATAGAGGTAATGGGCTTGCGGTAAAATATATTTGTGTCAATACATGAATATACTGGCAATGGAAACACATGCTGTTCAAAAGTTTGGGGTTAGTATAGATTTTATTAAAAAAAAGAAAGAAAGAATGCGAAGCACAAGGTCTTCTCTCTCTATGGACACATGCGCGCTCACACACACACCACACACAACACACACACATATAAATGCTATACACTATTATATACAATACCATATTGATACACTCTTCTTTTAAATTTTAATTAATCAAAGATTTCAGTTGTTTCCACAAAAATGTCATGCAATACAAATGTTTTTCAACACTGATAATGTATAACGAAATATTTATTGAGCAATTAAAATCTTCCAAGTCCCAAACTTCTGAAAGGTAGGCTATTCTAGTCACGAGGAGCAGAGTAACATAACACACATTTTTTATTGAAATGCAGTTGGTAGAATTTAGCCTGGTAGAAGGTGAGCAGAAAATCTAGCTCTTAAATGACTGGTGATTTATCGTACATCATTGTCCATCATTGCACAGTTATCAAATATTCATCTGTTCTCGCGAAGCCACAGTTGACATCTTCTAATTTGTAGGAGCTACTTCATGGCTGCTCTGAGGGACCCCTCATCAAAAACCATTGGAGATTTTTTTAGTCTGTTGGCTAAACCTGGTGCCTCTGCAAAGATTAATAGTCTTATCATGTGTGAGCTGATTAGTGGGGCTCTTAATTCTTATTACTCGGCATTATCACCTGGTCCCCCTTGAGATGGCGCTACTGTCGGCAACAAGGCTGTGTTAGTGAGAAGAACTTACAACCACTCCTTGATTAAATAAGTGTGTTATCGTCAAAATAATAATTGAAAAGGAACAGCTTTCACATGCATGCCAGAATTTAGGTAAAACATTTAAATATAGCAATTTCTCATTAAACAGACAGACTGATTAAGCTCCTAAAATTTCCACGCATATTATATTATATTATATTATATTATATTATATTATATTATATATATATTATATTAGTATTATATTATATTATATTATATTATATACACCTCTTTCCCCATATTCCACGGGGCCTGAATAATTACAGTTACATTGTTTGGTACAGTTTGCCCACTTTGATGGTTAACACAGTTGTGGCTTATCTTGTGGTTCAGTTTGGCACGTTTTAGTTATTTGTGGTCTTGGTGATGTCGAGATGAGTTTGTTCGTCTGCTAAAAAGATTGCTTTGTTTTGATAATTACTTTAGTCATGTTTTTGTGTTTTATAAAGTTTCAACATTCAAAATTTGTTATTAAGAGAGAGAGAGAAAAAAAAAAGCATTTTGCCCTAGATTTCTTACAGAGAATAGGAGATTAACATATTATGAGTGATTAAAATAAAAATAACAAAAAGATTAAGCATAAAGACTGAGGTCAACCTACACATTTTTTAGGTCAGAGGAATACATTTACTTAAAATTATTAGTTAACCCTATAAGGCCTACTTTATCCTATTGTTTGATAATTTCTAAAAACTCTAAATTATCAACATTTGTCAAAACTTTGCTGAAACACGTTGTACACTCGATACTACATGCTTTTGTATCATCTGATATACTTTTTAGCAAGTGAAAGCCTTTTAGTATACAGTAATTTACAAAAAAATCTCGACAGGTCATGTTACATGTGGCTTTTTAGATGTGAAATCTTCTGATCTTCATATAGTAAATGTAAGGATACACTTATATATTGTTAGTAATATTTCAAGATGAACATTAGACTGGACTAAATTAACTTTGGTTTACTTCACACATACATCATTTTTAGAAAAATGGGGTTAAACATGTGAGTTACAAAATGATACTCATCAGGCTTGCGTTGTTGCCTCCTTATGATAAATTGCTTGTATTCCTCATTTCTAAGTAAATTTGGTTTGAAAATCATCTGCTATTTAAATAAATGTAAATGTACTAAGATGTAACTGTAAAAGTACAATGTGATACATTTATACGTTTTTAAAGTAAGTACATAATATTTATGTCATCTTGGATATCAATTGCTTGTTCTTTTGAGTGTGCTATATGTGTATATAGATAATGCATGGAAAAAAAAATTATAAATTCAACTTGCTGTCTCTATGAAAAGTTTCATATTGTTAAAATCATATCTCATATTTTAATGCTAATGCAGATTCTTCAAGATATGTTGACCAGCCTGAAGCCTTTTACTCAAACAATCTCTTGTTCAGTGTATTTTCTTGCCGATAACAACCTATACATGTAGCAGACCTAGAGAGATTAAAAGTGGCAATATTATATTGGGAATAGCTTTTTCTCCTTCAAGCACAGCTTTGTTTACATTGCTCAATTCAATAATCCGCAATGACAGGTAGAAGATGAATTACCAGAAGTGTTCTCCTCCTACTTACAGTGGTGTGTAACACTGACGTCCGGCTAATGAAGAGTGCACCCCCCACTCATCCCTCCTTCAATTCTCCACATTCTTCTTGATTGAATTTTTGAAAGAATTTTAATGAGCTTTTTGTTGGAAATAGTGCTTTTTTTATTCGGGAGATTTCACTTTGTAGAATATTGGGGAAATGCCATTTCATAATATTCAAAGACGGGGTCCAAATATACCACCTGCTTTACTGAATCACTGCCATGGGATAGTTTTCCAGAGATGCTGATGTGCGCACAGACTAAGGCAATTCTCTCTCTCGCAATCTTAATAATGTAAGTGGGAAAATCAGTTTGAAATTGCTTGTAAAAGGTAATTTCATAAAACGCTATTTCTTTTCATGATGACAGCTGCCCTTATTTAAAGTTTTCTCTTTTTTAGGGCCCTTCCTTCTGTATGATATTCAAATAATCTTTTTAATACATATCTTAAAGGCAGAGATAAAAGCTTATGAAAAAAAAAAAAAATCCTGAGGTTTCTTTTTTTTTCCTGCAACAAAAAAGCTGAGAAACACAAAGCACAGGAAAGTCAGTTTCAGTGCACATTCAGTGCTGTAGTGAAGACTGATGATGACGTACGATCGTAATGAGCATTTCATATAGCACAGCAGAAGTCCCTAGAGTGCTTCCTAGAGAAACCTTTAAACTGCTCCCACACAAAGCCTCACCTGACAATCCAAGCTTATCGTGCTCAGCTGTGATGGGAAAGAGAATGGACAGGGAGGATTTTCCGTCTTTCCTCTTTGGGGGAACCTTTGAACTCCTGAAGGCTAGCTCATTACAGCTCCCAAAGAACTGTCCAGTTTAAAAAGTGGCTTATCATGGTGCCATTTGAAATTGAGATAGCTTATCTAAATTCAAGTAAGCAGTCATTATCCCAGTTGTTGGTATAGCACATGCCAAATGCAATATTACTGTTTTTTACAGCAGCTGAGGGTGTAGTTTATGAAATTACCGAAAATTATATTCTGACATAAATCCAACAACAGCTTCAACCATACATTAATAATGTGTGTTTTTGTGACATAATTTTGACATAATTCTATCACTTTTGCCCCTTATGAATTGCAAAACAGCAGATGGAATTAAGGGCGTTTGCTGGAATGAATCAATCAAACATATGGGTCGGGAGGCCTCTGTCATTACTCCTGATTTAATGTGATAGATCCCCTTTCGGAAGGCCACCCCACCAGCTCCATCCATCACCTGTGCATGAGGTTACTCACTATTTCTCGGCTAACTGAGAGGACAGGCTCTTATAGAAGAGAGGCATGCAGTGATTGGAGGGTGTTTTGAGATGTATTGAGTTTGAGATTGTGCCAATGCCTTTTGTAGAGGCATGTGCCTATTTTAGCGAATTCATAATTGCATAACGCAGAGCTTAAAAATAAGGACCGGGGGTTGAAAGAATTATAGAGGGGAAAGGCCTGAATACTTAATTGCCTGTAACTGCATGAATTAAATTTGTTATTTTTGTATGCATTGTGAGTTGCTGCTGGTGAGACAAAAAGAAAAAAAGAAAAAAGAGCATTAGTCTTGACCTTCGCTTAAGAAACAAAATAGTTTCTGTCGGGGCTAATTAAAAAGTATTTTAATGTGCTTCATCAGCTACTTATCTTGCAATAATGGCACAAATGCTTTAGTATTTTACTCTAAGGAAGATCCATTGGTCTACTAGGCTGTGTTTATGTCAACTACCCAGTTCCAGTTTATTATCCCACATGTTATTTTTCAAACAATTAATTTCTAATTTAAAAGTTGACTCTGTGCTCTAATGTATGCCTTTACATTAAAGATACACAGAAAAAAAAAAAAGTTTTAAATTTGTAGTTAAAATTACTAAAAAATAAATGTATTTTAAAGTTTAGAATTAGACAGCCCTTTCCACTGGTAACTCATGAGTAGACTTTCCTCGTGCAACATAGGCTATTTTATTTTATTTTTTTCTCATTCTCCACTAATTTCTCATTCTCGCCCTCATTTCACTAAATCTGTCAATGTCTGACAATTAAATAGCTTTGTAGGACTATACATTATTTGGAGAAAACACAAAAACAACAACTAATAAATAAATGAAAGAAAAAAATAAAAGAAAATGAAATGCAATTTTAAAAAAAAAACTGAACAGAAATAATATACTGATATTTAATATGAATATATTTTCTTTCTACTTTTATTGTGTTACTTTCAATAAAAGTGTGGTTATTTTTTAGTTTTTGTTTTTTAATTCAGTATCATTAAAATTATTGAGTTAAATTAAAAAGCCTTACAAAATTACTTTAAATTATATAATAAAAACAATAAATAATTATTACAAAGCATTTTCTATATCGGTTTTAGGCCAAGTGCATCCAGAATTTTTTTTCGGCCTGGAATTTTTTATTTCGGTGTACCCCCTGATAGAAGTGTAAAACACACCCCTAAAAATAGCACCTAAATTGTACATATAACGTAGGGAACTGGTCCAGTGACAGTTTTGTAACTTTTGTCTGAGAGTGCATTTATACTTACTTTCATATGTCAGCAGTTAATTTGTATCTGATTGAATCATATAAATATAATTCCTATAGATTAAGAAACATTAATTTCTCATATGTATGATATATTGTCAACTATATGTCATGTGGTGCTGTGGAGGAAGCCTAGGAGGGAGAGCAAAAAAATTGCAAAAATGCATGAGTCACCAAAGCCTGGAGCATTGTTTCTCTGTTTTACCCTTGAAGGATTTCAGGGCTTTGTGGTGGTATTTTTTTTTTTTTTTAATTTAGCTTTCTTTCTACTCCCCACTTTTATGAAAGGTATTGGTTGTCACCACAGGGCAGACTTCTATGAGTCTTTTCTGTCAGGGCAGATTTCTGTCACGAAGTGTTTATTGAGCATAGCACCTGTCAGCTGCACATTCTGAGACGGCTCCCTATCCATGGTATTCATCCCCCAAATGAAACATACTCTGAGAACCTGAGGCTAGAGATGTAGCTTGGCAGGAGCATTGGTTGCCCCGCAGGCCTCCTTCTATCATGTCCAAAACAGTTGAGAAATGTTAATGAAAACAGATCATTAGGGACAGGCCTGTTTACTGTTTCTGTTTTTTCTCATGCAGGGAATTTGGCCGGTGGAAAGTGAATAACTTGGCTGTATGAGCGACGGGATTTCCTGAACTCCCCTTTGCCTCTCACCCCGGAAATTATAAGGGAACATTCGACTCCTGGGACGAAGGCCCACTGCCCAGCTAATTACGGACACCTGATCAAGAAATATGGGACCCATTTTCTACTGTCAGCTACACTAGGAGGTAGAAAAACATATTCCAGTGAAACATCCTCATGGTGGTTTGTGCAAAGGTCATAATACCTACTGTGTGTGAACTTGGAAACCAACTTGTGTTGTTCATGCAGTAGAAATACAGATAGATCTCGTGCATATTTACATCTCAATTTCCAATCTATCAAGCCAAGGAAAAACATCACTTAAGACATGCTTTTGCCGCATAATGTATTACTTGTTCCACTGTGTTGTAATAAAGAAGAAGCAATAAAAAAAAGACAACAACACCAAAAAAATTTACTACTCATAAAAAAACAACAATCATTTCGCTCAGTTCTTAAAGTCGGAGCAGCCTGTGCTTGCAAGTTTTACTTCACATAATGCAAAAGTATTGGCTTTACACAACTGATGTGGCCTTCACCGCTTTGGAAAACAAGCAATATTGTATAAGGTTAGAGCATGAAAATGGAGATGCAAGTCTTGGCTCTGCAAAGACCTGCCTGAAATACAAACTGCCACATGCTTACAGAGCATTTACAGTATAAGCATAAACTGTAAAGTCACACCTGATCTGCTTTACCTGATAAGGTTGGATATTGATACATATTTCCTGATTAAGTTCTGCTTTACAAGCTCTTGATTCGATTTCAGGTTATTTATAATAGTTATATACTGTTGATTCTGCTAACATTATCTGCTAATGCTGTAAATTGTGAAGGTCAGGGTTTAGTTTAGTCTTTTTGAACTATTCATTAAAATTACCAGCTGATTAGAGTAATTTGTTTTGGGAATCAGACTACACTGGGTGATATGTTTGTATGTTTTTTGCTTTACTGAGAGTAATTTGTTTGTTCAAATTTTGCATTACATTCGGTACAGACATTCAGTACAGCAAAAACTCACATTTCTATCACAGATAAAAAAATAACATTACACAGCCACCAAAAATAGTCAGGGGAACACTATATATATCTTGGAATCCTAAGAATCAACATAATGAAATAATAAAAGATTGTTTAAATGATGATCAGGGTTGATCAGAAAAATCTGTATTTTTTACTGTCGTAATAGTTATCAGTCAGCTTATATAAAACTGCTTGCATCAGAATCTTAATACATTCTGCAGGTGCACAGAATACATCAATTCTTACTGTTAAAAACATTTCTACATCAATAAGCAAGGTCTCTTCTGTTTCTGCTAGGAGAGGAGGCTCTGACTATATTTGTGGACAAGAGGAAGTTGAGTAAGAAAGCAGAGGCGAGCGACTACACCAGTACAGCACGGCTGTGACTCTGGAGGCCCATGCACCAGCTGGCTGCCTCCTATTTCATAGACAGGGAGAGTACTCTACGAAAGCTACTCACATTCAAATTGCTTCCACTGCCATCAAGGTATGTCATTAGTCAAGTCAGAGACCACAGCTTCCTCCTTTCAACTCCTCAAGAATAATCATGTGCAGTATAACAAAGTGATTTTTTTTTTTTTTTTCACTATCTGTTGCCATGATCCTGCAATGAAAAGTGCCATATGCTGTGAGTGGGTATCTAGAGATATACATTCACCGATACATATGAAATATCCATTCACAGATACATATGCTCTGGTTGTACATGTTGTTCAGGAATGAGATTTATGAATGGCCTGTTATGCTGAGTATTTAAAAAATGGGGTTGTTTATATATATATATATATATATATATATATATATATATATATATATATATAACTTAATTTTGGGGAAGTATCAAAAAAAATCAAAACAGCAACAAAACACATGGTGTATCTCCACAATCTTGCTGTTTTGCATCTTGACAGCCTAATGTATGGTGGCCGAGAGAGCTCAACACACTGCAAATGAAACAAAATACATGCAAATATAAAAAACACCAGCAAATGAAGAAAACGTCAGTTTGACAACACATGCGCTGCAAATACTCACAATGTGATGAAAAACAGAAATGCACTGCAAATATGCACAATGCGACCAAATACAGAAATGCACTGCAAATACTCATGACACAACCAACCATAGTTTTACTATTAAAAAATTGTATGGGTCAAAATTTATCCATTTTTCTTTTATGCCAAAAAAACCATTAGGATATAAGTAAAGATCATGTGTTCCATTTTTTGAAGATATTTTTTTAAATTTCCTACTGTAAATATATTGAAACTTATTTTTTTTTATTAGTAATATGCATTGCTAAGAGCTTCATTTGGACAACTTTAAAGGCGATTTTCTCAATATTTAGATTTTTTTTTTTTTTGCACCCTCAGATTCCAGGTTTTCAAATAGTTGTATCTCGTCCAAATATTGTCCTATCCTAACAAACCATACATCAATGGAAAGCTTATTTTATTAACTTTCAGATCATGTAGAAAATCACAATTTTGAAAAAATTGACCATTATGACTGCGTTTTGTGGTCCAGGTCACATATACGTTAATTTAATACCTAGCCAAATTACATTATTAATGCATTGTCCAAATAGTCATATTGCCCTTTTTCCACTAAAACTAATTTTTAATAGCCAAAACGCTTTGTGCTTCATATTTGTCACAATTAGGGATTCAGTCAAGCACTATTTGAAGTAGCTGTTACACTTTTGCTGAAAGCCATTAAAATTGGTCACACAAAGCTGTAGAAATCCCCCAACACTTGAGTTGACATTTACTCTGTCACAGCAGCACACAGTTTGACATATTATTCAGTCCACCCTTTTGATGATCCCTCCCCATCCCATATATACAACAGTGCTTTTTACTCGGCACAAAACTTCTGCATTGCTTAGATGGTTTTATTACAGTTGGCGAGGCAGACCTCAGTGTCAAGGCTGTGTTTGTCTATTGCTGGTGAGAAAAAAAAGCAAAAAGCGCCTGTGAGTGACGGAAACAGCCTGCCAGGCAGGACAGTGCAGCTCCAACAGCGCAAGAATGGAGAAGAATCGCAGAAGCAGCAGGTGGCCTCTGACACACGCATCATTTCCACAGGCCGCTGACCCCTGTCTACATTTCACGGGACGTGGCTGAGGCAAACGTTCCTCCATATGAATTCCAGATTAAAAAAAGAGCTGGAGTACAGAATGAGGTTTCTAGCTCCCCCCACTGGGCACCATGGAGGGGAAATTTAGCTATTTCCTTTCATAGGAAAAGCTAATAGTGTGTTTGGTGTGCTGGGACTGTGAAGAGGAAAACACTGGAGCGAAGCTCTTTATAAAGTCGGGGCTTCATCCCTCTTTGTGGTTCTGCTCAGGTTGTTGTCTAATGCGTGAAAACCCAGCATTCTGCAAATCGGTGGGATCATTTTTATCATGACTTGACAATTCTTCATACCTGATCAGCTCTAAGCTAGGCCAGAATTGAATTTACAGCCACACTACCTTTGGAAACACACACCGCGTCAAAATTGTAACCCAGGGAGACAACGCCAACTCTTTTGCAGAGAACTGACTGTTGTTGTTCTGGTTATAAGTGACATTTTTCAGGCCCCCCCACCCCCTCCAAAAAACCTCCATGCTAGTTCTCAAGCTGACATGCCTTATTCTGTCCTGGTCCTTTGAGAACCCCCGCATCACTATTTGATACATTTTTCTGGTCTGCTTTTGTTTGTTTGAACACAGCATATTGGGTCATTCGGTTATGTGATCTCTTCCTGACTTGTAGTGAGCTGTACATAACCAAAGTAAAGCTGCACTGAGGACCAAATTTTGCTGCAGGCCAAAAACTATGGCTGTGCTGAGACCATCCAGGAAACATCTGGATTGTGATAGGACTTGTTCTAAATGGTTCTTTCAAAAGAAATGCTGAAGATGAGTGTATTTGTCCAGCTGTGACAATTGGACCGGAAAACCTTCCAAATTCCATGGTCTAAATATCTACTGAAGCAGACATATTGTTTTCAGGCTATAATTGAGATTTTGGAGCCTGCTCCATCTAAAAGACATGCTCACTGATCGCAGGTGAGGAAATCAACAGCAGGACTGTGCTGTTTTCCCATTACGCCCGAAAACATCCGAGGATGCACACAAGTCCCAGGGGCCATTAATTTGCAATTACAAGGTAGTTTTGTGAAATGCCAAGTATTTGCTTTGAAATATAACAGTCTGTGTATGTAAGGGAAATATAATATCATGCTCACACTTTTTCATCAAGTCAGTAGCCATTTACCATATGGCACATCTTAGGTGTATTAAATACTAAAGCATCTAAATCGTATCATCTGATGCATCCGGTTTCTGGTCGTTCTACACCACCACAAATAGCCAATTGCTGCTGCAGCTAAGCTTAGGTGGTTTACGGCAGTGCAAGCGTTGCCTCAAAGCCAGGATTCAGGCCCTCTGTTTCTGTGGTAACGAGGGATGGGTTCGGATTGGACAAACTACTTGTCTATACATTTATTTCCCCCACTTGCTTGCTTGTTTGCTTATTTATTTTATTTATTTGCTTTTGCTTAAAAATTGCAGCGTGAGACAAGACAAAAACAACACAATAAAAAACCTACGATCGTTCAAAACGTCTGGGTGGGTTAAAATTATTATCGCTTACCGCAACGGTCCATTGATTTGATCCAAAAAATACAATTAAAACCAGTAAACACTGTAAAAACATTTGTACAATTTTAAGTAGCTGCTTTCTAGTTTTAGTATATTTGGAAAATGGCTATTTATTCCCCTTTTTCAGCACTTATTACTCCAGTTTCTTTAGTATCACCTGATCATTTGGAACCATGAGTCCTACATCTACCGATCTGTGCTAAAAGAAACAGATTTCTTATATTAGTACACAATTGAACAGCTGCTGCTCTACAGTACAACTTTTGTGGAACAGTGATACATTTTCGTCGGGATTCTGTGATGAAAGAAAGCTCTACAAAACAGCATTTATTTCAAAATAAATAACATGCCTGATTAATGTGTCCCTGCTGAAAAAAGGATTTATACAGGGTAACACAAACAAACAACGAAAAAAACATTTAAAACTTAGTGTATTTTGTAGAAATAGCAAAATGTTAACTGCAAAATAGGTCAAGAACGCTGAAACAATGAAAAAGGCAAAAGAGAAAAGAAAAAAGAGAAACGCAAAAACCACCCTATAGTGCAAATCTTCCTGTATGCGGGTTTTCCCCGTTCCAATGCACTTTTCAGTGGGTTTTGGGATGGAGGGCAAAAAGACAACCTTGTCTTCCCCATCTAACTGTCAGCCGAAAAGATATTGTTGACAGGATGAACGAAAGGATCACTGAATTGATAAAGGTCACTGGCCCATAAAAAGGAAAAGTGTGAATCAATTATGCGTGCTTCCCGGCGGGGGAAAGAGAAGGGTGATAGACAAAAGTGAAGGGAAAAAAATCAAGTGTGATTCTGGATTGAAAAAATTGCGGGATAATATTTGTGGCTAGCTTGCGGGAAAAAGGTCAATTGAAGATGCCGGGAATCAATAGGGGCTACACAGGGGTCTGACCATCATTAAGTACTCTACAGTTAGACAACATTCTACATTGTAGAGAGAAATGGACTTGTTTTCTTTTGTGGGTGTGAAAGAGAATACGGAAGCTAATCAATTAAATACATCTATAATGGAGCAGAAGAAAAAAAACATTGTCTGCCTGGCTCTTTCAATAAGATGATAAAGAACAATGATTATCTGTGAAAGGACCTCCAATCGCATTAGCACCATGTCTGGGACAAGTGACTCACACCAAGCACACAGGAGTTCTTATAACGATCTGTTCACAGCCAGGCTGCTTATTATCCCTTTTAACAAGGAAAACATGGAAGAGTTTATTACACGCTGTTTTCCATAAAATACTATGGTACAGTAACCGTGATGGTGAAACTAATAATTTGTCGTCTGAATTTTGTTTCCCAGGTAACTGAAACAAGGACTGGCCCCTCTCGCTGCACCATGACAACCTTGATTCGCCGTTCTGTGCTGGTCTAGAGTCCCGAGAACAAAGTCCATTTGCAGCGTATAAAATGTTGTTTAAATCTAGTATGTAAATTTTTAACACTGTGATGTAGGGCTGTGCGATATGGGGAAAATATCTAATTGCGATTTTTTTGACAGATATTGGCGATTTGATTTATGCATTTAAATTTGGTAAAGTCAAGCTTCAGCTCAATACTGTCAATAATGTGCAGCACAACAACCCAACAATTTCCATTAAACCATTACAAAATTCCTTTTTGTTTTTGCCATTATTCCAAAAGGAATTACTGTTGTTCTATTGGTTGCCATCTGCCATATTACATCCCACCAACAGAATCCATCACCAGACACCACTATAGTTTACAAAACCAATACAATTCCCATCATTACCCTGAAATCCATAAAATTTCACTCTGCTTTGGAGGTTTAGATGCATTCCCGGAATGGGAATAGCAAACATGCATTATAAACTTAATAAAAATTAATCTGTTGGGGAGATAAACGTGTAAAATAACGCCTATGTACTAAACAAACCATCTAAGAATGTATCTTTTATTCTCCACTAACGCATTGAAAACAGAACTGATAAGGGAGCTCTTGATATGCATTGTGACGAAGCTCTTGCAAATTACCTTTTTTTTTGTCGTTGTCTGTCGCTTCGGCTTCTTACATAACGCTTTTCTTTAGTTTTAATTTTCCTAACTATTGATCTACTCTGTAGATGCCATAATCCCACTTGTCTCTCCCACTCTGGGGTTTGTTTGTTTGTTTGTTTTTAATGGTGGGCTTAATGAGTTGGCTAGAGCAGAGCTGATTGGGTAGAACGGCCACTTGTTATGTTAGTAAGACTGCCCCAAGACTGGCAGTCATGCTATGCTTTTTGGAACTTCAGGTTTTTGCAAAGAAATCGCAAGGGTCTCAAATCGCATTTTTTCGATTCTTAACGCCCAAAAGCCATACACTGTAAAAAATTACTGGGGATTTTAACGGAAAAAAAACTGTAAAAATGCAACGTAAAAGCCTTTTAAAATGGAAGGGATTTCCTGAAAAATTTACGGAAAAACGAAACTGACGTTCCCAAATTTTCGGGCGTTGATCAAATATTTTTTTAAATTTGTTTTTTTTTTTCTTTGAAATAACTCTTTCTTCTTATTTTTTTTCTTATCTGTTATGTTTATTAGGGTTGTATGTTACTTATAATGTTGTTAAATTAATGTTTATTGCATATTTCAGTTTAATGAGTCTCACCATAATGGTGTTTAGTGCTTGTGTGAATGGCTCTGTGCACCTATGTATACATTTTTTAAAAAACCCTCCCTTTGGGTCTTCATCACGCAAACGCCCCACCCCATTCGCTTTGGTGATTATCAGTGTATTACAAATGTGCAAAAAACAGTTTTCAGTGTTCAATAGGCTGGTATATTAACATTATATCAGTTAATGGAATTAGGGATTAAACTGTAAATTTAAAAGTAATTTTTTTTTTTTTTTTACGGTAGAATTCGGAAACCCCCCAGCTGCCTTTTTTTTTACCGTAAATTTTACATTTTTTTTTTTTTTTTTTTTTTTTTTACGGGTGTGTGATGGCCTTTTTATTCAATTTTTATGTGAAACAAAAAAGGCTTTTTTCCCAAAAAGAGCTTGGTCAAGGGACATTTTAAGGCATTGTGTCACTTCTTGGGGATGGGGTTTTTTCCAAAGAGGTTGGCGCAAAATAATGTGGTTTCCCAGTAATGGCTTGGTAAAAGGAATATCAGAAATAAACTCTGTAACTTTAAATCAAGAGGGCAGAGATTTGGAAAAGAAATTATAAAATTATGAATTAAATATAAAAAGAAGTTTGGGGGGGATGTTTAAAAAGTTTTAAATACTTGTGCTCAGAAAGGCTCATTTATTTGAAAAAAAATACTTTAAAAAACAGTGATATTGTAAAATATTTTTTAAATAACTGTTTTTAGTTTAATATGTTTAAAATACGTAAATTGACCCTTGATGGCAACAACTTTTCAGCGCCTTTACTACATCTTCGTGTAAATGATTTTCGAAATCATTCTAATATACGTAGGGTGCAAAAGAACATTTGTTATGATCCTCAATTGAAAACAATTTTACTGCTTAATATTTTGTAGAAACCATGCTACTTGATTATTAATATATGTCTAAAATAAAATTCTTTGGGAAATGCA